>NC_143142.1:41442500-41500000 GCF_059928025.1 Delphinapterus leucas | reverse complement strand
GGTTTTAAGGGCTGCTGGGGGCTTTTTATTTTTAAAAAGTTTATTGAAGTTTGCACAGTCGGTAGTTTTGCTCATCTGCAGTTTCTGGGCATTCAGCTCGCCTGCCTTTGGAATGAATTCACGGTGAAATTTCTGTTGATTGTGGTGCATGTGCTACCCCGGGCTCCCTAAAGAAGATTTATTCTCATGCACGTAGGATTTTATGGGCGGTCAGTGAAGCTGTCAGTTGGCGGTATTCTCAGGGCAGTCTTTGACAAGTCGGATTGCAGAATAACTGGGACGGAGACTTGTGCAGTCCTTAAGTTAATAAGCAAATAAATGGCAAGTGAAAATGAGTAGAGGGCATTTTATTCTTTTGTTATATTGTCACATCGCAAAAATATTCCGGTATCTTCTCCATGAAGACACAGCATCTGTGTTTCAACTGCCAAGTTCTAAATAAAATATTTACGTTAAAAACAAAGATTTAGCTTCCGTTTTCTGGGTGGGCACGGAACACAGTGGTGATCTCCTCTGTCAGATGCTTGGAAGGCTCCCAGAAGAGCGAATGGCCTCAGGTGGGCTGGCTGAGCTTTGGGGTGAGAAGCTGAAGACAGGAATAAAAATAGTACAGTCCTCACTGAAGAGTGGATTTGTTTTTCTTCAGGGTATGCATTTACCTGGAAAAACACATATTTAGATGAGCTATGTCAGATGAGTAATTGTGATATTAGTAGCGGTCTTGGAGCAGTAGAATGGCATTCTAGGTGGCTCCTGTTAAATCCCTAGCCTTTTCGTCACTATTTTCCTTCCCCTGTGTCTTCCAGGAAGGGTCTCCATTTTCCAAAATGTGTTCGAGGAGTGTTCTGTCCATTATATTGTTTGGAAGGTCACACTTGGATCCTAGAAAAGCCAGGGAGGTATTATTATGACAAATATTCTGGCATAGTAATAATAATAAGCAATGAGCAACACTTTTAGCAAAAGGCAGCTTTGATTTGTTTCTTTTACGAAGAACTGATTAGTAGTTTTGCAACTGAGAGATAAAAATGGTGATTTTGTTGGAGGAGTGACAGTATTTCAAAACCTTGCAGATTACTTTTCACCAGTTTGAAGGAGGCATTGGAAACCATGAAAATGCAATGCGCCCTTCTCAATAAAACATGAAGTTCTGCATCCAATCTCCAACTTGTCTCCTACATCCATACTATTTCTTTAACAAACAAGGTTCAAAAGATATTTCTGCTATGGCTGTCATTTCTGATATCATAATTTGAAACTCGTGTCTCAGGGGAGTAGTTTACATAAGGCAGGTACAAACATTAAAACAAAATGACAGTTAAGTTTGGAGTTTTTGTTTCCAACCAAATCCTTAAAAATAAGGACTATCAAAAATTCTATTAATAGTTGAATTTATTTGGGGTACTCATAAATTTAGCATTTTGAATGAATATCTACTTTAAATTTTGCACGATTTTTTGTTCATAGCAAACTTTTGTGTAATTGTCCCAATAACCTGCCTCCTGGGAGTGGCTGCCAGGTTTCTGGCTGCAGTGGAGCGTGCTCTGCTTGGTCTCCTTACGTCCTCTAAAGTGCATTAAAACTGTTAAACACCAAAGAGATTCACTTTTCTATTTGTGAAAGCTGCGAACTATATTTTGAAACATGGAACTGTTTTACCCCTTCTGCTCTCAGAGCCCTAGCATCAAAATTCTCTCAGTCCACACACAAAGTCAAGAAACTTATTCTGTCCTTAATGCTGCGAATCTTCAGAATAACCCTTTCTGTCTAATGAAACCGAGAGTTAAAGCCAGTATTTAGAGGCATGGATGGTCAGACAATTAAATGAGTTACCCTCTACCCCATTTGCATTATTTGGCTATTTATCTCAATTCCTGAGAGTAACCACGAGATTTGAATAGATTACCTGCCTGAAAATAGTCCTGCTATCCGCTTGTTTTCTGAAGTAGCAAATCAGTGGCATCAAATTGGTCAGTTATGACCTACTTCTGTCTTTTCTTGCTGGCTCTTTATTCTATTTCTTGTGGTGCTTCTCTGATGGAAGTTTCTCTGCCATTTCACCTGATAAAAACAATTTTGGGGGAAATTTACTCCAAAAAGCACTTGTAAGAAGGAAAAAGTGGTCCACTTCATAAAGGTGCGATATATTCAGTAAGAGCCAAGTTATAAAGCTGGTGAGGAGAGAGCGGAGCACTTAGACATGTAAATGGCCAAGTTAAACACAAGACAGAGTTAGGATATCTGGACCCTCACGTGTTCATAAACCCATACCAGGGGTCTCTAGAGAGAAATGGTGGGAACCAGGGAGAAAGACAGCCCCAAAATACCTTGTTTAACTTGGCTGTCACAGTAGCTAGCCCTTTGTAACTTGGCACATTTTGAAGTTATCACACTTAGAATTGACCTTTTTCCTTTTTCCCATTTACCTTCTTTTGTACTTATAAAGTGTTTTTTTTTTTTAAGGAGAAGTAATTTATTTAGAGGTGGCAAAAATATAATGAGGTGGCAAAAATTCAGCTCTCAATTTAAAGAAGAAATGTAAACTATAGAATTTGAAAGAAAAGGCAATGGGTTTTAAGTCCATAACCTTTCAAAAGTCAGAAAACCTATCTACTAGGCTGTATTCTCCGGTGGAAAAGCTCTTGAAATTGTAGGTGTTAAAAAAGCCACTGCAGGGAGCTTGTACTAGCTCCTAAATTTAATAGAAACATTAAACTCTCCAATCCTTATTTAAACACATTTTTTTTCAAAGTCAAAAATATATTTCCTTATAGGTAGACAGGTGAAGTATAACTAAAAAAAGAAAAAAAAAGTGGTTCTCTTGTACTCTGTGTTTTATTTATTAAAAAACAAAAAAAGCAACTCCTTATCACTAGAGGTTCAGTTTTGGTTTTGGAGATGATGCCATAGTAAGGAAACTATTGCATTAAGACAATAATAGTTTGCTTTTAATTAAAACCTGCAATATAGATTTTTGCTCAGAATTATTTTTAGATAAATGAAGCATGACTCCCTTTTTTAATAACTAGATTTAACCTAAAGTTAAAGTTTTTAAAAAAATATTGAGAAAATATCTACATATATTTTTCATAATTGTGAGGGCAAAATACTAATTCTGCAGCACACAGCAATGTATGCATTTACTTTTGGATTTAGATGCTAAAAAGCCTGATTATTGGAAACACTGCAGAAGCTCAGTGTTTGTACCACCTTCAAACAGTTGCAGTTGGACTTTTATGCATCTATCAAGCAGGGACTGTTTCTTCCCTCTACCACCTCTAAATTATACTGACTAGATGTTGAAGTCATTAAATTGATTATAGTCCAATCAGTAGACAATCCTACATAAACAAAAACAGCAATTACAGTTGGCATGAATCCCATGAGTGCTAGTCAAACTTCCAGGACTGATGGTCCAGTGAGTCTTTTCCAAAATGCTGGTTTCACAATTTCAGCAGTTCTGGCAGCATCTTCCTAAAGGGAGGGAACAAAAATTCATAAGATTCCACTTGGCCTTAAAAACAAAAACATCTGTTTGATGCATGAGTGGATTGTTGGCTTTTATTCATCCAGTCAAAAAAGGGTGAAAAATAGGATATTGAACATAAAAGCGTACATGTAAAAATGAAATTACAAAGGGATTTGAGATTAGCAGCTTTTTATAAAGCAAGCTGTTAATAATTTTTCTTTTTTGTTTTGCCAGAGTATTCCCATATCCCTTAAAATCCATTGTAGTTATTGACAGCAGTGATGTCTAATAGTGATGACAGAAGTTTTCAACTTTTTGCTTTCAGTAATTATACTTAGTTCTTTTTGCTTGCTTGTTTGGGTCATTGCAAGTCTTGTAGCATACTTGTAGGATATTTCTTTTCAACTTACAGGAACATTTTTGCTCCCTTCCTTCTATTTTTAAAGGAAGTCAGTTTTTGAGAATTGGCTAGTCTGGTAAATTCTAGTGAAATACTTGTTCACATAAATCGAAACATAATATCAAATATACTTGCTTGAGTTTTCATTTTGATGTAAAACCATGCAATGAGGAGAAAGAGGTTTTGATAGTAGAAAAGAGCAATTCTACCAAGATCAATTAAGAATTTTATGAAAGGTATGTTTTTCCTATTAACTGTGCTTTATTAATTCATCTGACAGAATTCACATTGCTGGTTTAAAGTCACTAATTCTGTTGCCATAGAATACATTCTTCATGGCTGGATTTAATGAATACCATGTTGAGTTTTTAGTTATTTCGTAGAGAAAATAATTTTAAGACTTGCAACATATTTTAGAAGCCTTACGGATTGTTTAAAATGTAAATGTTGTCATTAAGTAATATGTTAAAGAATGCTCTTGAATTGAATGAAATTTTGATACAAAGGCTGATATTCTGGCTAAGTATTTTCCCAGATGTATTTAATTTTTTTCTCCACTGACTCCCATTGTGCTGTCAAAGGTTAAAGTTAGTTCTGTGGGGGGGATGCATGCAAGTTTCTAATCCCATTTCAATTAAATCTGAAATATGTTCCCGTTTTTTGTTTGGGGATTACATGGTACACTAGCTAGGATTGCATATACCTTGTTTGCTGTAATGAAAGTGTACTTGTCTGATTTAAAATACGTTCTGCAACAATATTATGACAAAGCAATTAAAACTTAAAGTTAACATTAGTAAATTTAAATAGCCCTGTTATAGTATTAATCAAATAGTGTAAGGAAAGCTTTTAAATGGTTTAAATAATCATGCAACTCTTGGCATAAAAGCCTAACACAAGATAAATCTTTGAAAACTAAGAATTGTGGCTTTTTTTTTTTTTAAACTTTAATTTTAGGCAGCTTGGGCTTTTAGCATGCATCACATTCCACCTCCAGTATAAGTAATTATGCCAGTTTAGTAATTATTAGAGATGAAAGAAATTCAGTAAGACATGAATTCTTTAAAACTTCAGTAGCTTCAGTTTTAGCAGGCATAATGATCAAGCAGCAGTTACCCAGCTGCCTGGGGACCCTGCCACAGCTACAGGCACTGGGCTGATCTTGGGGGTATCATTATTTTGGCAGCACACACTACCGTTGGCATTTCTGTTCTAGATGTCTGATTGCAGAGGTTTATAATTTGGTCATTAAAAAAAAAAATCCAGATTCAAAGATTACTGTCTAGAAATTGCCCTTTTTTAGAAACCCCTCCCGAAAAAGGATAAATGCTTACATTTAAAAATTATTATTTTAAATTGGACACCAGTTTTAATTTCATGGGATAGTAAATGCTTTGAAAAATTCTGAAAAGAAAAATATATACGTAAATTTGTCAGTTGCATGTGTATGTGTTGAACATGTGTTGAGCATGTAAAGTCTTGTTTTCAAATGAAGATGATTTGGTTTGGAAAGCATATACTATTCATGCATGAGCATAGCTGTCTCCCACTGAATGTGGTCAAGTGACTGACATTCAGAATACTCATTTTCATAATTCTGTAGGAATTATGTTTTGGTTTCAATGAAAATTTTTATATGTGTGAAATCAAAAGGTTTCAGTTATCACAACTCTGTATGAGATATATACATAAGCAATATGTACGCACATACAAACATACTCTGACGTTCTATTTAAAATATACTTTGGTTAGCGAATTCATAGTGTTAATCACTTTTTAAGGAAAAAAATGGATTGAATTGGATTTTGCCTAATAAAAATTGGTATCATTGTAAAGAATAGAATTTTTTTTAGAAATTAAAATCATCGTACCCTTGAGGTTCATTATTTCACTGAAATTATTTCTCCTTTCTTTCTCAAGATTGACTTTTCCCCAAATTTCTTATCCCATCAGCGCACTATGAGAGATATTTCAAGATGGAAAGTTATTTACCTGACAGGAACGAAGGAGATACGTGGTTCTCATTCTCAAGTATAGACAGTCGCATATATTCATACGGAATACATTTGTGAAAACCTATGAAGAGCTGAAGGGTCAATAAGGTGAACAGTAAATTCCTGTACTGAAGGGGTGCTGTGACCAGGACTCTAAAACAATATTACAATTTTTTAAACAATATGTTGACTCTTAGAAACAATTTCTGGCATTTCAAATGTGTTCCTTAATGTTATTCCTTTCCTTTACAATAGAACCAGATTAGGTCTAGTAAGCACGTGAATATGACTAGCTAGTATCTGCTTTCAGCATTCCTGATGATTTAGCGTGTCTCAATTGTTAGAAGTGTTTTAGACATGTGCTTTCTATCACTAGTATCACACTTTTGTCTTTTCTTATTTTTATACATTTAAGGGAGTTAAGTATTCACAAACACCACTCTACCAAGGACCAGTGAAGCCAAAAGAGGACTTCTGGTTGGGAAGGTGGTGCCGTCATGAGTTCCAGTGAATGTTTTGTTCATTAGCTGTTGTACGGAGTCTGAGATTGCTCTGTGGAGGGTGGCTTGGGGCTGTCAGTGTGTAATATACAAAGTTAGATGTACTTTTTGCGGACATGAGGCAAGGGGTGAAAAAGAACTGTGGACTCAAGGGAATGCATATTCATTCCTGGAAAGAGTTGAGAATAAAAGCAGAAAAAATCAGTTATGGTCATAAGTATTGTGACTTGGATATTAGTGCCAGCAAGGAGATGGCTGTGGAGTGGAAAGGGCGCAGGGGGCGAGCTCTGATTTGCTGCCTGCACTTTTTGACAAGTCACCTTACCCTCTGTTCTCCAGGATTCGGATTTCCTCTCCGTAGACTGAGGGGGCTCATTTCATCGTTCAACAAGTTGTTTTTTGTTTGTTTTTCCTAGTGCTTATTTTGTCCCACGCACTGTGCTAGTTCCAAATATTCAGTTGTGAACCAGACATAAGCTTTGCTCTTATGAAGCTTAGAGTTTAGAAAATTGGATGAGATGTTAAATACTTTCCATTGCTTTTTAATTTGGGGGAAAAAAGCAATGCAAGTGGTGGGAGATATGTGTATATGGTATATTTACTTTTCAGCAAGTTGGGTCTGTTAAAAAAGTTAGATAAAATGAGTTTCAAAAACATTTTTGGCACCGAAAGTTTGGTGAGTTATACTTTTTGAGAATGGTGAGCTTTGTTTTCTCTTATGATTAAAAGGTAGATACGCTCACTTGAACTGAAACCACTAAATACAATAGAATATCTATTTCCAACTCTTTTTGGATTTAGGTCATTGACTTTGCAATATCTTTTAGCCCTCCTAAAAGATCTAGATAATGTTTCTAAAAGCTAATTGTGTGATACTAAAGTAATTTTTTTAAAATTTCAAAGAATTTGTGGCATCCTTGAAATAATTGGAGGCTCTTGGAGAATGTGTATGATATTAATATTAAGAAACAGCAAAACTAAACCTCAGTTAAGAGTCCCTAATTGTTATATAAAATCGAGGTGAAACAAGTCATGAGGAATTCATTCCATTAAATATTCAGGAATAGAACACTAAAGAATGAACCAAGTTAGTAATGAAACGTCCATAGCGCAGGTTTAATTATTTTTCCCCAGGGAAATAGGTGAATGCCTTGAAATAAACTTTTACAGAATCATGGATCTTAAGCATAAGACACTTTAGGGATAATGATATTGGTTGTCTTGATGGTCTTTCAGTTAGAGAAAGCAGGTACTAATGTAGATCTTTCATAAAATCAAAGTGGTGGAAAGCGAACTTTCAGAAAGCTGGGGATATTGGTGATGTGTGGTCCCTACCAACTGTTCTTTTTTTTTTTTTTGCGGTACGCGGGCCTCTCACTGTTGTGGCCTCTGCCGTTGCGGAGCACAGGCTCCGGACGCGCAGGCTCAGCGGCCATGGCTCACGGGCGCAGCCGCTCCGTGGCGTGTGGGATCTTCCTGGACCAGGGCACGAACCCGTGTCCCCTGAATCGGCAGGTGGACTCTCAACCACTGCGCCACCAGGGAAGCCCCAACTGTTCTTTAAATAGGTGTTCCACCGTTATTTAGAGGAGGAGGATTCTAGTGGTAATGTCTTCGGCAGCAAACTGGACCATTCTTAGATGGCAATGCATATATGTGGGTATCTTGGGTATCTTTTATTCCCAAACAAAAGTGGGAGCTCTCTATGTTGTCTTCCCTAAGTATATTTCCTAGAAATCCCTCCATATCAACACTTAAGACCTTTCCCTTTATTCTAACAACTGTATCCATTGTACGATGTTCTATCATTTATTTCTATTTTTTTACTTGTTTATTTTACTATTTACAAATGTTGCTTCAGTGAGCATACACACATCCTTGCTAACATGTGTGATTATATATATGGTGTAAAATTCTAAAGGTGGAATTGCTGGATAAAGGGAACACCCATTTATCATTTTGATAGATATTGCAAATGTGCCCTCCACAGAGGTAATGCCAGTTCACACTGCTGTTAGCAACAGGATTAGAGAGTGCCTGTGTTTAAATACTTTATCTTTACTGATGTGGCTTGTGAAATAAACAAAATGGTATTTCATTGACATTTTAATTAGCATTTCTGTAATTATGAGCATCTTTTCATATGTTTACACAACGATTTGTATTTATTTTTCTGTGAATTGCCTTTTTATTGCCTTGACTCTTTTATCTTTTGGTTTGAAAGAGCAGCTCATGTTAATAAGAAAATTGGTCCTTTTTCTGACTTACATGTTGCAAATATTTCCCCCAGTTTTTCTTTTGACTTTGTGGGCGGTAATTCTTTTTCTTCTGCCATACAGAAGTTTAAAAGTTTTAATTTTCAGTTTTGTCAGGCTTTCCCTCTAACTACTAGAGTTTGTGTCTGACATAGAAAGGTTTTTTCTTTTTTCTGATCATTCTTTTAGTTCTGTCTTCTCATTACACTGGCTTCAGAGCCTTGTCTGCCCCCCTTCACCCTTTTAGGTCCAGCACCCAAGCATATGTGTGGAAATATAATAGGTGCTTAGCAAACATTTAGTAAATGGGTCAATAAAGTATGGTGGTTAAGAGCGTGGGTGTTAAGTCAGACTTCCTGGGTTGAAATTTCAGTCTGTGGACCTTGGGCAAATTATGAAATCACTTGGAACTACAGTTTCTGTATCTGTAAGTGAGGGCAATAATGGTACCTAATTCATAAGGTTGTTGTGAGAATTCAGAGTTAATTCATGTAAAGCGCTTAGAATAGTCTCTGTCAGGTAAGAAATACCTAGTAAATGTTTCTTATTTTCACTCTCAAAGGTCTTCTCCTTTTTGTGGGGAAACCCTTCATCCCGTGGGCTGCAAGTCTTTTCTGTGGATTTCTAGGTACCCGTGTGGCTGGACACAGCTTTCAGAGGCCTGCCTTGGATGGGTCCCTTGTGGACGTCTTCGCTGGGTTCAGTCACCATGACCAGTCCCTTCCCACTGGCCAAAGCAGCCCTTGATTCCAAGCTCCATTTTGCTTTGCCAATGTAGAGAGAGTTCTGAAGGAAAAAATCCTGCAGAAATTCCAATTAAAAGATAATGGAAACATAAAGTGGAGCTAATTAATTTTAGAGCCTCTGCCATCTTCTTGGTAAGTCAGGTCTTTGTGGTTCTTTGCAAAAGGGCCATCACTAAATGCTAATTTGCAAAGGTAGGCTAATCGTTCTTGGGAGAGGAGGTAGAGACAAATAATTCACGTATCATTATGAAGGTTTAACCATAGTAGATTGATTAATAATCCTTAAATTAAAAAGGTTAAAAAAAAAAGGTAAATCTGGGCTTGAGTTTATAAAGGAATTAGCCGAACAAGGGGATGATTTTCTACATCACCATACCCATCAGTAAATTGATCGAGAAGCATTTTCTTCTGGGCTTCAGAGAGGGATTCTGTGTTGTCTACAAGTGGTACGAGTAGAGGGTGTAAAGATGGAATGTGTCTTGCTGGCTGGCTGCTACCTACCAGTCCGTGCTTGGCTGTGTCTAGCCACTGCTTTAATTTTATGTGAAACCTTATTTTGGGGCAGATTGTCTGAATTTTCTCTGCTCTTCATTTCTTCTTCATTCTCTTCTGCAGTAAGCCCTAACTGTTCAGTTTGCTGTATTTTTATTTCCCCTTGCCTTCCGTTGCTCATTTAGTCACCAGTCCTCTCTGTGTTTAGTTCATGAAATCACCCAGTCCCCACTCCCAGATTGCTGGGCTCCGACTGTCCCTTCAGGCTTTAGAAACCCAGCCTGTGCTGTTGCCCACTGGTTGACCTCAGTACTCATTTGTCTGATACTCTGGGCAGACACTACCATGTCTTTTTATTTTAACTAAATTATAACCGTCATAAAGTTGTCTTTCTATACGGACAAAGCCTAAAACCTTAATACATCCAATTAGATGACTTTCAAATATCCATTTATACTTTTTCCTTCAACTTTAATGCTAAACGAAGTGAAAGAAATAGTAATTGAAAATCAGGGTGGAGAGAGTCAAGAGGATTGTGCGAGGCCACTTTTAATGAGTGGAATACCCTTAAATGATAGTAAGTGACAAAGGAAATTCCACTTTGAGATTATTTGAAATAGATATCCTAGAAGACTCTTTAGAAAGGGCAGGGTAGCCTTTCAGTTTCCTAACAGGTCGGCCCTGGCTGGGGCTGGATGTCTTGTTAGAGAAGAGGCGAGAGGCCAGGGAAGTGCAGTGGCCCGAGCGGGGCAAGGATGCTGGAGCACCCATCTACCCTGACGTCTCCAAGACCGGAAGAGCTTCTGTGCCCCATCTCAAGTCACCAGGACTTTGTGATAGAATAGGGAAGAGTCTCAGTCTCTGGATTTCTGATTCTAGGAATTGCCTCTCACATCTGTACACATTCTAGGCTGTAGAAGGTAAAGTGACTTTCCCCATCCCTCTCAGCCTCTCAACAAAAGCCAGAATCCTAGACCTCCTGCCCTGTGAGAGTCACCTTCCTTAGTCTAGTGTTAGCTGTCAAGGTCTCAGGCTTTTGTCCCCTATCAGTGTGTCCCAATGAGTTGACCTGAGGGATACCATGCCTAATGACCTGGTTTTGAATCCTGCATGTTATGAAACCTACTAAGCCTCAGTTTTCTTACCAATAAAATGGTAAGAATCTATTTCACAGGGCTGTTGTATTAGGTAACACATGTAAGATGCCCAACAGGTATCTTAACAGCCTCTTAGAAAGTTTGTAAGTAGTACCAGCTTTTGATTATGGGTGAAGTCCACAGGGAAGCTGAGGAAGCAGACACAGTTCTTCCTCTTCATCTTTCCCTCTTCTGCAAAGTCCTGAGGTGTGCATGGCACAGTCTGTGGCTGCCTTGTCTCTGTGTAGAACAGAAACTATTCCCCCTCCTGGAGAAGGCCTAATAGGAATGGTGTAAGTTTTTATATTCAACTTTTAGTAACCATTCTCTAGAATGAAAGGGGGGTAATGGAGCTGGAGCTCTGGTGAGTTCAATCTTTATGGCAAATACTTTGTATTTGGGCACCTCTTTAATGTTTCTAAAGACACTGTGTATCTATTTCATTTGATCTTAAGTGAATCTTGTCAGTTATCGTCTCAGTTTTATAGACGAGGAAACTGACGCACAGACACAGCTGTATCTCATCCCATTAGCACAGCTGAAGCAGAAAAAGAATGTAGATTTCCTGACTTGAAAACAGGTAGACTTGAGTCTCAGAATTTTCTAATAGAAGAAGCCAAGGCCAATCTTAAGCCCAATCAAGAGGTGGAAATAATGAATCCTCTGGCCACCACATTCTCCCCTCTTGTGTTCCTTTTGCTTTAAGCATTTTGATCTCAGTTCCCTCTGCTGTTCCACCCCCAACCCCCAAAAGTTACTTCTACAAGAAAAAAAAATGATATTAGTCAGTTACACCTGAGAGAGAATTGAAAGCAGTGGAAACCTGACAAATCCCTAATTGTGTGATTAAAGGCTTTGGCTTCAGATAAAAGAATCATGTGCCTCAGAAAGCTGATCTGGGAGGTATTTTAGAGAAGGTCGGGGTGGGGTGCGGTGCTGGAGTGAGGGACCCAGGAGTGTTTTCCCATTGCTGGTGAGCTCTCAGCAGAAATACTTATAGAGGTTGAGTGGACTTTCAAAGGTGTTCTGGTTGTTGTCACTGAAAGGTCAGGAGATTTGCTTAGGTCGAGCCCTCCACCAGTTTGAGTGATAGGAGAAGCGACCGATGACTGTGCCTGGAACATTGGAGCAATGCAGCTGACTTTGGGCTGAATAGTTCCTGGTAATGTCACGTTGGGTGTTTTAAATACACTGTGTGGAGAAGCTAGGGGAAAAAACAATTCACATTTCCCACTGGCAGGTAACCATCCTGAAGCAGTGTCTGCTTTCTTTCATTTGAAATATGCCACTTTTCCATGCAAATTTGCTTTGTTGTTGTGACAAGATGGACACACGTGTTGGATGTGGGCTGTCCCGAGGACTGGTGGGACATTGATGCCATCTATGGAGGGAATCGGGCACGACCCGTCACCATCCCTGAAGAAATGACGCCAATTCTGATGTCTTAGAGATGAGAGCTCAGAGATGGTACATACTTTCTTTTTTTTAATAGTGTTGGCTAAATACAAACTTTCAAAAGGGTTGGATTTTTTAAAATTGCAAGCAGCAAGTAGTAGAATTGACCAGATTAGTGTCCTTATTATTCTTTTAAGAAAATAGAGTGAGATCTCCTGGCTCACCATCTGAGAACATGTTCCTTCTCCAGTGAAAATTATGTTTCTGAATGTTATATATATGTGTATATTTATGTATATATTTTCTGCTTATTAAAGGACATGGTAAAAAACCAAAATGGTTAAATATGGTTACTTATCAGCCATTCTGCCCTATGTGTGATTGATTTAGTTGATTTTACTTTATGCATATTTGGGGATTATCTGATAATAAATCATCATTTAAAATGTTTATGTGTAATATATACTATTTATATCTATATCTATGCTCATTATCTTGACAAGTCAGGATTGAAACAATGTAAGTGGGGATATATTTCCACAAACGACTATTAATTTATAGTTACTAAGATAATGGCATACACGTTCACTTTCAGTTCTATCTGGGTAGCTCTGTAAATTGTGTATTGATTATGCTAATGGCCCTGGTGTCTTTATTACTTGTCTGCAGATACATGCAGATGGAATGCACATTTGGCAAGGTTGTCATTCTGTAGGAAAAGGTGCCTTATTAAAATCTGTTTTTTGGAGATATTGCATTAGAACTAAAGCAAAACATTAAACTCATGGAAACATAAGCAGTTCTTGTGTTCTAGGAAATGAAAAGTGCAGTTAAAAAGTTAAAAAATGATGCTCTTTTATTCCCTTTGTTTCAAATTCCTTAAGGAAAGTGTTTCAGAAATGATACTAAATCAATAATGATCTATTTTTATAGTTCATTTTTGGTTGTGTGGGCCTTTCTTGTTTTGTTGATCAGGCTGAAGGAACCTTAGACATTTAGGGTTGCCTATATTTTAAAATTTATTGGCCCAACTAAAGGAGAACAAAATGAATTTTTTCCAATTGTACATAAATTTTCTTGTATTTTGTAATAGCTCATAAGTCATAAGTCACAGCCTCACTTTTTGTTCTGATCTTTCATTATACAAACATGTACCTTATTTTATAGGATTTTTCTCTTTCCTTCTTTCTTTTTCACTGAGCCATCATGTTACCAAATAAGTTGTTTAGAAACTACTTTCTTATCTTCCTGAATGGGATCATTTCTTAGAAATGTGGGCTGTACACTTACTTGTGTGCCAGCTCGTAAGGAAAGAAAAAAAATCTTAAAAAAATGTTGTTTTAAAATTATTTTCCACTTTATTTTAGTGACAGTTTGATCCCCAGTTTGTTTGAGAACCAGTTGGAGCTTTGGAAGGGGAAAAAGGAAAAAAATAAGCAAAATGTTTCATGTTCCTGAGCTATATGATTCCATTTAGTGGGATAATAATGCTCCATCCAGATCTTGTGTTTAATTCACAACCTTTAGGCAAAACCAGTTGTCCCGTCTTTCAAATATATCATTGCAATTAAGAAGAGGAACTTGCCAAATTAAAACAAAAGCAAAAACAAAGTCACTAATAAAGAGAATGGAGTGGTAATATTTGAATGATTTTTGTGAATGAGTTTGGAGTTTATCATCTCAAAATTTAAAGATGAGCATTGTTACATTGCAGCAAACGGATATTTCTTGTTCAAAGCAAAACTTTCTCCCTAAGCTAGTGTTTCAGTAATTGTTGACATAGGTGACTTTGTGTCCAATTAAGAAATATTGTTACAATTGGATTGGTGTTATCTAAAATAGCTGAAGTCATAAGAACAGTTGGTAGAAGTATCAGAAAGTATGACGCCTGGAATATAAAACTTTTCTTCCCAGATTTTCTTTGGCTGGGATGGAGTAATGCTTCCTCGCTGTGCCACTATACCTGAGGCTTATTGGTTACATTTAAAGAAGAAATAACTAGACTTTTCCCCAGATATCCAAATGCCTGAATCCTACTTTCAAAACGTGTTTCCTTCATTGTTGTAGTTGCCCTAAGAAGCATTTTTCAAGGTACCTGGTCATTATGTGCTAAAAACTATGCATAAATCTTTTTAAAAAATAATTTGTTTTCCTTCAGAGTGGATTTTTAGCAGTTTTAAAATCACTTGGCTGTAGCAAATTAGACCTGTATATCTGGATATTAAAAATATTTTTGTGTAATATTTTTTCTGATATAAAATGGAAGAAAGGGTCCATGAGGCTTGGTTTAATATTGAGCGTAAGGATGTAGAAGTTGGTTTTGTTTGTTTGTTTTTGTAGGGAGTTAGGGACTATACTCAGATGTTATCAACAGCCCCTTCTCAGTGAGCCAGCGATGTTGAGCATGAAGGTATCAGGGTAACTAGAAGAATCAAGAGTCTCAAATCTGGTGAGAAGAAAGGTGTATGTCAAGAAGCCTTACCAAACAAAACAAAAACAACAATAAAAAGACATTGGAGAGTTCACTGGAAACCCTTCATCTAGGGGAAAAACAAAACCAAACCTTTGCAGGGTAATTTTTTTCTTTTTCTATTAGGTTAGATGATTTTGAGTTTGTGTCCCCATTTTAGTGTTTCCATCTCATATTTGCCCTGTTGACTTGTTATCATTTTTTGTGGTTTCTCGCACTATTTTCTTCCACATGAAGGCTAAGCCTTTTAATGTGAATGTTCTAATGTTTTCATTTGGCTTTATATTATTGACAGTAGTGGTCTAGTGTTACTACCTTGTCTTTCAAAAAGGATCATGAACTACATGTGGAATCATGTTAACGTAAACTAAGGGTTAATTTTTTTTTCCTAAAAGGTGGAATAAAAGAGAGTTATTAGAATCAGTACCTGTTTTTGTTCTTAGTCAAATTTTGCATTTATGTTCCCTTGGCTTTGTGTGTGTTTGAAATAAGATGAAAGTAAAGGGAATCTCACCAAAAACCTCTTAAGTCCCAGGAAGTGTCACCGGGACCTTTGCAAATCTCTCGCACTAGATGAAAAAGTTAGCTGGTGTGATTGTGATATTTCTGTCCAGTCTGTCTCCACCTTTGGCTTTATTGGGATTGTGGATAAAAGGCAAAATCTGGGTGTGAAGGTAGTGAAGAAAGCAAGTCATTAATTAGCCTTGGTTGATACATCTATTTTAAAGCCAAGATAGCAGGTTCATCACTGGGACTGGCTCCACCATGCCCAATGCCTGGCTGTCACTGAGACAGCTCCCCATTTTCTTAGGGTCACAGTCAGTCCTAAGTCCTCCGAATCCTGTTTCTGGGATGCCTCCCATGACCTCCTTTCTGCTATTGATTTAGCTTGCTCTCTTGGACTTCTTCCCTGCATTATGTCAGACCCTACATAGTGGTCTCCCTGCTTCCAGGTCTGGTCTCTTTCCAAACCATCTTCTTAATCACCAGTGGGGCATCTATCTAAAATGTAAATGTGATCAGTCGCTCTCCTTAAAATCCTTCAATGATTTCTCATAGCGCCAAGGTTAACATTTGAACATTTAGTTCACAGTAGTTCCTTCGTGATCTGCCCAGTTTTCTAGCCTTGTCCCTGCCACTGCTCCCCTTTCTTTCCTCTCTATCCAGAGCCCTTCATTTGAGTAGCACAGAAGAGCTTGCACTTCCTGGAAAGCATCATGTTTTGCATCTCTGCCTTTACATATGTTTCCTCTTTTTGGAGAGCCATCTTCTACTTGCCCTCAGTGCTACCCATTCTTTAAAACTTAGCCCAATTTTGCTACTCTTTGTGTAACATTTTCCTGCTCTGCACCATCTGATTTAAAAGCTTGTGGGCTGGGCTTCCCTGGTGGCACAGTGGTTAAGAATCCGCCTGCCAAGGCAGGGGACACGGGTTCGAGCCCTGGTCCAGGAAGATCCCACATGCTGCGGAGCAACTAAGCCCGTGTGCCACAACTACTGAGCCTGTGCTCTAGAGCCTGCGTGCCACAACTGCTGAGCCCGCGTGATACAACTACTGAAGCCCGTGTGCCTAGAGCCCATGCTCTGCAACAAGAGAAGCCACCACAATGAGAAGCCCATGCATTGCAACGAAGAGTAGTCCCTGCTCGCCGCAACTAGAGAAAGCCCGTGCACAGCAACAAAGACTCAACGCAGCCAAAAATAAATAAAAATAAAAATTAAAAAAATTATATTAAGAAAGAAAAGCCTGTGGGCTTTTAAAAGTCTGTGGGCTCCTCCATCCGAGCAGTTATCCCTCCTTCTGCAGTCATTGGTTTACTCATCTCTCTCTCCCCCTTCCCCAGTGCTTGCCAGCCCTTCTCATGTCATGGCACACGCAGAAAAATGATGTTTTGAAGGAAACACTTGGATAAATGGAGAGGCAACTGGCCTGCCGTTTCCAGTTATCTCAAGCGGTACGTGGCCACTTCGAGGGCGGAAAGGATCAATATCCTTGAACACCTGAACCCGCTTTTGACCCGCTGGTTGGGAAGCTCTGCAGCAGATTGCAAGCTCCTTGGGACAAGGACCAGGTCTTAGACTTTGCATCTCGAGGGCCTTAGCCAAATGCCAATTACTGTGTGGGTGCTCAGAAAATGTTTGTTTACTGAAGGTGTGACAAGGCAACCACAGTCACTCGAAGGTTAAATGACTAAGGCAGGGATCTGTTTATAAATACTCTGTATGAAAGTTGGAGTGCTAAGATGGCTTTTCTTCTACATTTCATGTTAAAGATAAAGAGGGATGAAGAAGAGGAAAGAAATTTGAGTAAGATTCTGATTAGAAGCCAAGAAACGTTTTATTTGGTTCCAAAATGTGCATGTATATTTTTTTGTTTTGTGTATTTGTGTGTGTGTGTCTTAACCTCTCCCAAGGCTAATTTCCTCCCACTCAGCATCCTCCTACAAGGAATTTCATTGTAGAAAGAAGAGTGGTAATAAATTCATGTTTGGCATGTGCTCCTTCATAATAGTGCACCTGTGATATTTCTCTTTGGTCTTCAAGGATCATGATAGTAGAACAATCAAGCAAAACCACAGAAATTCTAAACTTCAACTCTGTGATTTTGTTTAACATAGAGATAATTCTTTTTGTCTGAGAAGATTTTAGAGACAAAGGAGAGAACAGTACATGAAAAGGTTTTTTGTTTTGTTTTTTCCTTTTTTTCTGTAAAACAATTTAATAACTTTCACAGAATAGAGTGGTTAGAAGATAAACATTGCAGGAAAAGTAAAAAGAGCACGTTTTTATCCTTGGCCACTTGAGCTCTTTGGACCTGTTGTCATCAGCCAGGTCTCAGCCTGGGAGGGCTGTCCCTGTCCTGAAGCCAAAGTTCCAGGAATGCTCATCCTTGGCCACCTCACTGATTGCTTTTGTTTTTGTTTCCTTTTGTTTGTTTACCTTTTCTTGAGAGTAGAAAAAAGTGAGGTAGCAGAGTAGCAGGTGGGTGTGGGCCAGATGGTGCATTCCTTCATTAGAGCCTGCTTGAGATTTTATAAACAGTGGACGATTTATTTTCCCTAAATCTGTTTTCATCTTATGGGATTTCCAGTGAGAATGCATATGTAGAGCCCAGAAAGCACAAAATAATGATCCCACCCTTTGGTTTTTGAAAAGGAGGGAGGCTCCTTGTTAACTCTTGGTAAACCGAAGGTCACTTTTCCTCTGTTCTTAGAAAGTTATCAAGATACACCAGTTCATGGGATTTGAACATGCTTGGAGGGGAGGAGTGCTTTCAGACATGGTTTGCTCTAAATAGGAGTAGTATCTGGTTTTCTTTTTAGGTGTGGGACTTCTAAAGATGTCAGTAAACCCTAGAAGGCCAGTTGTTGTGACCACATGTGAGCTTTAAAAACAACATCATTCTCTAGGTCTGCGTCTTTATTCCCTGTGCTGCCCCTAGGTTCTTCAGAACCGTTTTTTTTTTTTTTTAGATTCCATATATATGTGTTAGCATACGGTATTTGTTTTTCTCTTTCTGACTTCACTTTGTTTGACAGTCTCTAGGTCCATCCACCTCACTACAAATAACTCAATTTCGTTTCTTTTTATAGAGAATGGACTTGAGGACATGGCGAGGGGGAAGAGTAAGCTGGGACGAAGTGAGAGAGTGGCATGGACATATATACACTACCAAACGTAAAATAGATAGCTAGTGGGAAGCAGCCGCATAGCACAGGGAGATCAGCTCGGTGCTTTGTGACCACCTAGAGGGGTGGGATAGGGAGTGTGGGAGGGAAACGCAAGAGGGAGGGGATATGGGGATATATGTATACGTATAGCTGGTTCACTTTGTTACACAGCAGAAACTAACACACCACTGTAAAGCAATTACACTCCAGTAAAGATGTTAAAACAACCCGACAACATCAGACAATTAAATTTTTTTTTTTTTTTGACAATTAATTATTATTTGCACAAGATTATTGTTAACCTGAGGTGCATCATTTGTAGTGATTTGGGGACATTTGAGTGTGGAATGCATTTGTTTAAATTATTTGTTTACTTATTCACCATAGGGTTCCTCAAAATAAGACCTGGGTTATAGTGCTTTTTTTATTTTCAGAGGATATCCTTGGAAGAAAAAACTTAGGCAGCTTTCCAAACGAAAACGTATTTTTACCAGAGTCCACTAGTGATGTAGTGTTGAGGCCACTTTTTCTTGAACATCTATTTTTTTTTTTTTTATAGTTTTAGGTAATTAAGTTCCAGGAGGTCATGGTCATCACATGTTCTTTTTTTAAGGCGGTATGCATATTTTAGCTGTTATGTTTGAACTTACTGGCACTATGTGGGTTGCTTTAAGATTGAGTAATTCATGCCATGGTTGTTTCATTTGGTGAAAAGCTGGCTATGACCAGAGAACAAACTATAAGGAAATGGTCCAGTTTTAAGTTTGTGTTTGTGTTTGAGTATTTTGGGTTCATTCATCTCTTGCCAATCTTAGTTGTTAAGTAGTCTTCTTGCGTTCATATTTACATCACCCTCAGAACCCTGTGTTTCTGCCTGTACTGGTTTGTAAGGTAGAGCCTCATGCTTAGAGTCAACCAGGAAAAGCCTCATTTACATCTCCAGCAAGAAGGACAGAGGGCCTGGACTGCATACTCGCTGCCAGAAGTTTTTATAGTAATACTCTGTATCTAGGCTCTGGCTCTTACCATTAAATGTGCTTTTTATAGAGTACCAGGTTATAAATGTAGTGCAGCTACGGCATATTAATCTCACTGCAGAGATTTAATGAGGCAGTTGTTTTGCGATGGACAGTACTGGGAGCAGAGAGCAACAGAGTTTTACTTTACCACTGAGCTGCAGAAATATTCCTTGCCTGGTAATAATTATAACCACATGATCTCTTAGTTTTTCTTTCTTTTGCCAGTGCTTTTCCATGCAAAAGTGGCTTGGAAGGAGGTCCATTTCTAGGCAGTGAAATGGATTGGAAATTGGGCTGTTTTCTCAGTGGTTTGACATTTTAACTTTGATCAGGCATGGAATCCTTGTTGCACAGAGAGAAATATGTAGGATGAGTTTCAAGAATACAGATAGCCTTTGCCAGTCCACTGAGATGGGTTTTAGATATTCATTGCTTTTACTTGACTTTTATATAGGTTATAAAAAGTAAATGTGGTGAAACCTCATTTTTACATGGACAGAACAGAATTTCTGCTGGTTGGCCTTAAACTGATCCCACACTTGAAATTAATTGAAGTCCATGGGTTTATGGCCTCCAACACTTTTAAGCCAGTGCAGTTTTTCATTTTCCCCAAATTTGTAATTTTATTAAACCAAGTTGTAGCAATAACAATGCTTATGAAGAGGAGGATGAGAAGAAGGAAGGAACCACCCGCCAGGGAACATAATAAGGGGAAAAATTACACTTCTTTTAAATTTCCATTTACAAGTAACGTTAACAAAATCGGAAACAGAGAGCTGCCATTTATTTTTACAGTAATAGTTGTGTCTCTTATCCGAGTCTGAACACTCTCAGTCCAGTGCATCATAGGGACCCTTTTGAAGGGATGAGCCTGCAGGTTGGTTGGGCAGAGGTCATCTGTGATGGATGAAACGAATTTGGGTGGCCTTCTCTAGGGCAGAGGACAGAGTGGTGCCTGTGGCTATGATGGGGTCTGTGATGGCAGTGCAGGGGGGTGTGCGGATATCTTAAAATATTGCCCTTTGGGTGGGTTGGTAGTACAACAGTAGAGTTGGAATAACAGCTGTCCGTCCTGCAGTGGTGTTCGGGTTGGAGCAGTGCTTACAGGGACGGACCTTGTATTTATAACTCCTTGGGCTGAAGCCAGAGGTCTGAATGGCTAGCAGAGCAGCACAGTTATTTCTTATGACTGACTCTCAAAGGGCTCTATAAAAACTACATAACTAAGGCCATGTGCAATTATTGAAGTGTAGCCGCCTGTGGGAAAGAAATGGTTGACAGTGTCAGCTTTCTAGAATCTTCCTACCTCAGCTGCCATTAGGAATGGAAACTCCTAACGCAAATGAATGCATCTTTTGTTTTGTTTTTTCTGTTTTGCTTTTTTTTTTTGGCTGCGTTGGGTCTTCGTTGCTGCGCGCGGGCTTTCTCTAGCTGCGGCGAGCGGGGGCTGCTCTTCGTTGCGGTGCGCGGGCTTCTCATTGCTGTGGCTTCTCTTGCTGCGGAGCACGGGCTCTAGGCACGCAAGCTTCAGTAGTTGTGGCACGTGGGCTCAGTAGTTGTGGAGCACGGGCTTAGTTGCTCCGCGGCATGTGGGGTCTTCCTGGACCAGGGCTCGAACCCGTGTCCCCTGCCTTGGCAGGCGGATTCTTAACCACTGCGCCACCAGGAAAGCCCTAAACCCATCTTTCGAATGGGCAAGAAAGAATTCCTCCTGGATGTGGAGGTTGGCAAAAAAAAAAAAAAAATCTACTCTCAGGGAGAGAGTCTGAGTTTCCAGGACTCATTGTGCTACACCAAAGCATCATAGGCTATAATCGCACCCACCCCCCAGAGGGTCCCTCTTAAGTGGTGACCCAAAAAACAATTCGCCAGTTGGCTGGAGCTTGCGTCCTGAAGTTGCAGCAGAAGTGAATAAGCTTGACTGGCTTCAGCCCCTGAAGGATTCTATCTGTAAATGCAGAAGTGGAAGCAAAACCATTTTTTATTAGTCTTAAAATGACCCTCATTTTAATAACTAGCCACAGTGTCAGAAGCATGGACTGGGGTCATTCTTTAGTTGTTAAGAGCTAAAGCATCATGCAGGCTTCCCTATTTGTTTGATATTTTTGATTTGGATTCGTGTAAAGTGTCCATATCCTTGAATAATAAGGGAGGCAAGTTCTTATCATTTTTGCTGCATACTACTTAAAGTATTCAGAGTGTCTGCTTATTTAGAAACAAACAGGCCTGCAAACTTGATGCATAGCATTTAAATAATCGTATTAAAATTCAGACCTAGCAGCCACATTTCTCTGAGTGCTGTCAGTTTTATGAGAAACTGGAAAATCATGCTAAACAACTGAGTGTTCAGTGTACGCCTGCTGCCTTCCACCAAGTGTTTAGCGGTGTTAACGGTGTGCCGGCCAGTTCACCATAATTGGGACAGTTATTTGTTTTCCTGAATTACTCTAATTTGGCAGTATTTTACCACTTGGTTTTAGCTTGTTGGAGCTCTTTGAACCATTACCTGTTTCTTGTGTCTGTAGCTCTAGATGAAACATTTGAAACCAGCAAAGGCAAATGTGATGGATTATACAGTGTCAGTTTTGGAAAATGTAGGCATGTATGTGCTTTTGAATTTGGAGATGACTGGTCTGTTCCTGTTTACAGAATAAATACCAGTAAAGGACTTTTTAGTATACTCTTTTTTTACTCCCTCCTCTCCCTTCTTGTCATCATTAAATAATATTTACTAAACACTCACCTGGACACCATGCTGTGCTGGGCAAAGTACAAGACAAACGAAAAAGATCCTGTGATTACTCCCCCAGGGATGAGCAGTCTAAACGCCAGTGGGTTGAAATGGGTACCGCGTAGGGTGTTGAGTTAATTTTCCAGACGGCAAATCAATTCAAATTACCAATTTACTTAAACACGTTTTTTAGGTTTTTTTTAAAACAAACAAACAAACAAACAAAACTACTTGCCCTTTGATTTGGGAATTCTGCTTTTGTTTTACAAACCCAAGAGATTATTATATATGTTGACATGTAAGTTGATTTTGGTATACGTGAATCATTTGAAGGGTGGTGGTATAGTTAAGTTTATTGCAGATGTGTAGAAAGGCTTTGGAATAACTTCCAGCCAAAGGGGAGCACCGTGACTTGTAGAAATAGGTTTGTAGAAGCACGTGACATGCAAGGTAGCAGGAAGCACTTTCCGACAGCGGACAGTGGTATGGTGGCACTTACTGACTTTTCTAATTAGTCTGGGCTAGTTTGATCCTGTGAATTCTGTATCGTAACATTGCAAATATTTATCCTCCCATATCTAAACAAATTGACTACAGATAACACATTACATATTTCTTAGGTATCTCGATACAGTTCTTTTGTAACTGTTCATGGAAAACTCTATTTTGAGACATAATTTATTTCTGACTTTGGAGGACTTCTTGCTATTAGAAATGAATGTCCCGTAAGTTAAGTCACAGATTGTATTATCCTAATTTTCCCTAAAGAGGCGTCTTCTCTCCCTCTGTGCTTTCCTGCAAAGAGGAGCAGTGACACTAGAATGTTTGGGGATACTTCGCTAAAATGAGGCAAAAGACAGCATAAAGAAAATCACAACGTATTTATTGAGCTCTAAGTGAAAATATTGCATGTGTTTTGCTCTCTTATGAATGATATTTGTGTATCATTCTTAGGGTTACAATGGCACTATTTTTAGTTTTCCCTCTATTTAGCTTTTCGAAACTGATAATGCCGGTTCAAGTTGTTGACTTGATTATAATTTGCAGTTGCTCTTTGTATATTTTGTTTTATTTTTTGATGATTTTGGAAACAAGAGACATACCAGTACATTTACACTTGAGTTGGTGCTTGCAAGAATGTTATGCTATGTGATAGAGCTTATTTTGCTATTGCTGTCTAACAAATAATGGGGTAACTGTGTGTTTTGACCAGTCTGTAAGTAAAGGTCAATTTTGTGCCTATGGTAATTAGCTTAGCTTACTCTAGACTTTTGGCTAATTCTGGTAATTTCCTGTGAAAGAGTATATTTAGCAGAAAAGGAATTCATTCTCAAGCACAGTGGTTTTTCCCTTTGCATTGGAGACTGTTTAATTTTAAAAGTGATTTATCTCTCTCTTGTAAGCAAACAAAGGCTGTAAAAAAATGTCAAAGTTAACCTTAAGTGTGGCAAATTATTTGAAAGAGGAGCTGAGAAAAGGGCTACATGTTGGAGGAGAAAAGGAAAAACTCCAGTCATCACGAACTGACAAATTTTAGGGAAGTCTCGCTTTTGATGCTTCTGTAATAAAATCTACAATAAAGCCCTCCTAGTGCAGCTTCAAGGAAAAAGGTGTTTCTGGTTTGGGTAGCAAGATGAAGCGCTGCTTTAAAAGAACCTGTCTTTAAACACCATACTTACAGTCTTGATTTTTTTTTCAGACCCCAACTGTGAACTTGAAGACAAGACTGAAGATGGAGAGGCAGGGGACTGTAAGAAGAGGCCGGAAGATGGTGAGGAGCTGGAGGACGAAGGCGTGCACAGCTGTGACAGCTGCTTCCAGGTGTTTGAGTCACTGAGCGACATCACGGAACACAAGATTAATCGATGTCAGCTGACAGGTAAACACACTTACCACTTCTCATCTTCTCGTACGTCTTCTCTATTTCTGATTTTTCCGTTTGTTTCTTGTTTTTCAGCTGACATGTAAACAACACTTGCCACTTCTTGTCTTCTCATACTGTTCTATTTCTGATTTTTTCCGTTTGTTCCTTTTTCCTTTTCACCCCCTCTTCCAGCTGTTACATTCTTCTACTTGAGTACCTAGGTAAGTCTAGAAGCGCTTTAGAAAGAATTCCAAGATGATGGTTTACGGCAAACTCATTGTCACAGTCATCTGTAGATTTTGAATTGTACCCAGATTTTAATAGCTAATGGATATGTTTTCATTTCCTTTTTTTTTTTTTTTAACTACCGTGATACCTTGTAGATACAGAGCCTAACATTGGGTGGCTAAAATAAAGTTTAAAAATACCTTCTGAATAAGTTTTCACAGAAGTTTAGTGTGCACGAACTTATTTTAGTTTAAATATCATCTCAAGAGAACTTTCACTGATTGGTCGCTCTCTGCTGAGTTTGGTGCCTTTTTTGTGTTCCTATAAAGCCCGATGCTTATTCTTGAATACCACAGTGTTCACTGCATGTGTTAACTTTCCATCTCCCTCATTAGACTGGAAGCTCCTGGATGGCAGGAACTCTGTCTTATTCATCATTGTATTCTCTGAGTCTTGCACAGTGCCTGGCCCACAGAAGGTGCTCGCACCAGGCACAGAAGCTATTCTGCTATACATTTCACGGGAAGAATCAGATTTAAAATGACAGGAAGCATGATGTGTTCAAGTTAATGGTTGGATAAAAGTAAAACTCAGTTTGCCAAGTTTCTACCCTCTTTAAAAATATATCCTGCACGAACATACTATATGAGGCTGGGTGGGACATTTTAGATAGATATCTCTTTTTAGACTCCTGTCATTTTTCTCTTACTGATGATACTGACACTGCTCCAGTGTGTGTGTGTGTGTGTGTGTGTGTGTGTGTGTGTGTGTGTGTTTGTAGATCTCTTACTCTATCTTATTTTCCTAGCACAAATCTTTCTTCAACTAACCATGTATAGGAAATGTATTTATTAGACAAGTGGTTCTCCAGCTGTTTTCCACAGAATATTGATATTTTTGTAAGATTTTAATAGGTGTTCCATTTTAAGCAGGTTTCCTGAACAGATTATTATGGAACTGTTGGATTAAATCCAGTTAAATAGGCTTCATTATTGAAGTGCACTGTGGCTCTTCAAAAAGGGATTGCAGTGAGTAAGTTTATTAGGCCATAGACTCTCCTCTCTTTCAGAAAACCCATTATCGTTTTTTTTGGAGTGTAAGTTTGAAAATCTGTGACGCTTATATAAGCATTGCTATATACATATTTTTGTGGGTTTTGGTAACTTTTATTTTGATACAGTTCCAAACTTAGAGACAAATTGCAAAAACAGTATATATAACTCCCATCTACCACTTATCTGATTCACCAGTTTTTTACATTTTACCCTACTTGATCTGTCATTGCCTCTTCACTAATTTTTTTTCTTAGTCATTTGAGAGAAGGTTGAAGACTTCACACCCTTCGAAATATATTTGGTGTGTTTCCTAAGAACAAATACAGTCTCTTACATGGCTATGGCACACTTATCAAAATGAGGAAAGTTCACATTTAACACATAGAGTACTGTTATCTAATCCACAACCAATATTTAAATTTCAACAGTTGTCCCAATAATGTCCTTTAGAGGTTTTTTTGCTTGTTTGTTTCATTTTCTTCTCATCTGGGATTCAGGATCATGCATAATTTTTTAATTGTCATGTCTCTTTTGTTTCCTTTCACCTGGAATGGTCTCTCATTTTTTGAGGAGTACCTGCCAGCACTTTATAAAATGCCCATCTGTAATTGGGTTTGCTTGATGCTTCCTCATGATTAAATTCAGGTTACATACTTCCATGGCAGGAATGCCACCAAAGTGGTGCTGTGCCCTTCTCAGTACATCAGATCAGGAAGTACCTGATGTTGACTATACTATACCAGTGTTGATGGGGTTAACACTGAATACTTGTTTTAGGTGGTGTCCACCAAATTTCTCCAGTGTTAAAATGTTGCTCTTTTCCCTTTGTAAATAATAAGTAATTTGTGGGAAGATGCTTTGACACTAAGTAAATATTTTCTCTCATGAAATCTCCATTTTAGCTTTATAATTTTTGTATTTATTAGTTGGCCTTCTGCCACAGTTTCCTTTCTTATTCATTCATTTATTTTTGTATTCGTATCACCATGGGCTTTTGGATTTGTATTTTATTCAGTGGGTCATAATTCATTACTATCATTATTTTGATGCCCAGATTGCCTGAGATTTGGCCAGTAGGAGTCCCTTTGAATGGTATTCTGGGTCAGTTTAATGTCTCCATCATTATTGGAGGACTGACTCAGTTTCTGCTGCAAACAGATGCTCCAGGCTCATCATGTTATAGTCCTAATCAATCTTTTGTCCAAGGAACCCTGGTTCCTTTAAGAGGACAAAGGTATTTAGAAATCAAGATATGGGCACTGTGTATACTCATTGATAGAGGTATATCGTTGATTATAAACCGTATCAGCAGACAGAATTTAGGAAATGTATATGTGTGTTTAATATAATACATGTATAATATAACTTATAAAATGCACATATATACAAATATATACACATATATGTATTTTTCTCTCTCTAATAAGAACCACATGTTTCTAGTGATACCTCTAATTCAATCCAACATTTGAGATACATTCCAATCTTTTTTCTTTCCATATTTATTACTATCCTCTCTAGCAGTGAGACACCTAGCTTCCATCATCCTCAATGTATTTACTCATTTCCCGAGTCTAGAATACACATTAAGTAGTTTCAAAATTGCTTACTCATATCATCATGATAAGCAGACCAACTAACTAGAGTTTAATAGCTGTTTATCGTTATTAATGTTATAGTTTATAATGTAACGTTTACATACAGTGAAATTTATAGCTCCTCAGTGTACAGTTTGATAAACTTTAACAAAATACATATACCCATGTGACCCATATCCCTCTTAAGATAATTTCCTGCATCCTAGACATTTCTCTTCTCTTGACCCCTTTCTAATCAATAATGATCCACTAGAAGTAACTAGATTTTAAGTTTTTAACTGTAGATTTGTTTTGCCTGTTCTAGAGCTTCTTATAAGTACACACAGTGTGTACTCTTTTTTGTGTCTAGCTTCTTTTGTTCAGCATAGTGTCTGCAAGGTTCATTCATGTTGTGTATATGAGTAATCTGTTCTTTTTTATTGCCGAGTAGTATTCCATCACATGAATGTATCCTAATTTTGTTTTCCATTCTCCTATTGGTAGACATTTTGGTTATTTTTAGTTTTTGGTTATTGTGAATAAAGTCGTCGTGAACCTTCCTATACAGGTCTTTTTGTGGATGTATGTTTTATTTCGCGAGTTAATAAGTAGGAGTAGAATTGCTGAGTCATGGGGAAAAACTTCTGAATCTTTATCATGAGTGGTTGCACCGTTTTACACTCTCACCAGCAACGTCTATGAGTTCCAGTTGTGCATCCTTGATAACATTTGTGTTGCCAGTCTTTTTCATTTAAGCATTCTATTGGGTGTGTAAAGGTATTCTTTGTGGATTTATTTGCATTTTCTAATTCATGTGCATTTAATTGACTTCATTTAATTCATTTTTCCTCAGAATGCATAATTTTTGGAAAATCCCATTGAATGCAGTTAGTATGATTCTATTTTTAGTGGAATAGCTTTAAAGGGAAGCTTTACTTATGTGGAGTCAACACTAACATTAAGGTGAAGACATGGGAACCTAACTGATATGGCCAATATAAACTATGCCAGCAAGAAATCTTACCTTAGGTGAGAGTGGTGTATCTCTCATGTGAAAGATTAACTTTAAAATTCAATACTAAAAAAACCTTGAAGTTCTATTTAGTGTTTACGTTTTGTTGAGTTCCTGCCATGGAAATATCCTTATGTTCAGCTCTGTGAAGCAAAACAACAACAGCAACAACAACAAAAGAAACATTATTCCTGGATAACTTTATATATTATACAATAATATATTTCTTTATATATTATACAACTTTCATATCAGTGCAGAAAATGCTGGATTTTCAGCACGTGGTATGGTGAAGATAATATCTATGGGTTAAATACTTTTTTCTTCAAAAACCTCAATCCCTAATAAAATATTTGGTTTATTTTGATCTTAAGCTTTCTAAAAGCTTAGAATCTAGTCTGTGCTCACATCATTTTATCCCACAACATTTTAAACAAAGGAAAGAAAACAGAGTCTTATTTGTGACTTAATGAAACATTTCAGGAAAGGTACAGCTGATGGGTCTTTGTCCTGTTTATTGATGTTCAGGGTGATTTCTTGGGGAGGGCGGTAGATTGATGAGCGGAAAAGCAGAAGTGGAGGATCAGGGAGAAAGCAAAAGGGGGAGAAACAAAATCAGGAATCCTTCACATTTGTTTAAAGTGTTAAAGTTCAAACTTGAGTTAGCTAAGGGTACCCTTCAGTCTAATCTGGAAAAGATTAAAGACACTGGCAGCGTTTTAGTTAAAAAAGTAATATGATGCTTTTACCTTCTTCCTTGATTAAAACCTTTTACTCTACGTTAGGAGGTCTGACTTTTCCAAATTTAGTTTCCTGCTGCTTGAGTTTACTCTCTTCTTGGTGCTTCTTCTTTTTTCTGGTGGACAAAATGCTAGTTTAGCAAAGTAGGATATTTCTAGTTGTTTTCTTTTTCCCTTTTAGTTTTACTCTTTTTTGTTTTTTTAATCTTTTTTTTTTTTTTTTTGTCTTTTAACTTCATCTAGCCCCATTTGTATCTTTGCTAATTTTCCTTTGATTCCTGTCCTTGTTTCAAGACTCTTAATTTCCTTGTTGTCCTTATATCTCTCCTTCTTTTCTCTCTGGCTATTTTATGGTCTCTTGCTGTTTTCTCAACTTTCTTCTTGGCTCCTTGTGGCTTCCCTTCTGTTAATCTCGAAGTCTTTACTTACATGTGTCATCCTATCCATCTAGACCAGAGCCTGAAAACCTTTTGGTGAACAATTTGTATGAAGAAAGAGGGAACTCCTAGTAGTGTATAGGAGGGTTAACTATAGAGTAGAATTAGGAGAGAAAAGTCTTAAAACTTGCTGATTTGCAAAATAACACAAAACGGAGGTATTCTGTGGTCTGACACCTATGGAAGTCAGTCAGGGTAGTTTTGTTGAAACCACCCTGAACTGGTAAAAACCTGCCCTGAGATTCCCATCCCTAACTGAGTGCTTTCTTGGTAACTTGAGATCTGTTCTTTGGTGACTCTCATACCCAAGGGTGAGCTGCCAAGGTGAAAACTGACTCACTCCAAACTGGAAGTTTTGAAATCCTGGTATAGTCATGCCAAGTGAGCCTAGACTAGTCCTGGCCTTAGGAGATGAAGGTCAAATATGGACCAAGATGATCAATTTTACTTTATTTTATTTTGCCTGTGCCACACAGCATGTGGGATCTTAACTTCCTTGACCAGGGATTGAACCCGTGCCCCCTGCATTGGAAGGGCAAGTCTTAACCAGTGGACCGCCAGGGAAGTCCCAAGACGATCAATTTTAGACTCAGATTTGAAAGTCAGCTCAGGGATCAAGTATGCCCCAGGTCAGTTCATGAGTAGGTACCAGTGACCTGGACTGAACTCACAGACAGCAGAACCAGCATCGGCCCAGAGATCTAGGGGGTCACACACACAGTTAATGGAGTTCATCACTGAGGGGAATTCTGGAAGGTGGGCACTGTTGTGGAGAAGCATCCTGACCTAGGAAGCAGCAGAACAGTCCCTAAGGATAACGAGGTACAGGGTGGCCCTCTTCTTTGTCTCTCAGGGCAGCTGTCCTCTAGTCTGCAATCCAACATGTGTAAGTAAATTATGTATTATCCCTGCTTGAAGGAATAAAGGGAAAGGGGGAAAAAAAAAAATTAAATCCCGCTCTTCAGTTGTAGCAGGAGATGCAAACCACCTGTCTTGCCCCAGCCGTGCTGTCTTTTTCCTGGAGGCTGAGAAGGGAGGGAAATCAACACTCTAATGCTGTTGGGACTCTCTGATGCAGAAGACAGATTATCAAAATATATATTTAAAGAAGGAAAAGCACAGAGAACCTCTCATTTTACTAATCCACAAACCCTATCATTTCTTGCCATTTTCCTCAGGGAGTAGGGAGGGCTGGAAGCCAGAGGGGTCTCATCACACTTCTCAACAAAGATTTAATAGCAGGGTGCTATGGGGAAGGCTGAGATTACGGAGACTTTATTATGCTTACAAAACTGAGTAAGAACTAGCATTGTAAATCATCAAAACTAAGCTTCACTTAACAGGATAAACGTGTAAAGTGCATTTGGTAATACTGTATGCTTGTTGTTCTGAGTCATTTTTCTCTTCTCTCCTGCTAATTTGCAAACTTGAGTTGTCTGTTAAGTGTTCTTTCCCATCATTGATGTGAATTGCCTGGGTGTAAATGCAGAAAAACTAAACAGCGTTGTATTAGTTCTTAACCCTCTGGCCCACTATACTGTTGGTAAGATGAGTAGGTCGAGGTGTGTGTGACAGCAAGGCTGTTGTAGTTTGGGGGAAAATGTTTGTAGACCAGATTTATAAAACCCTAACCATATTTGTGGCTCCTTTACAAATACTGATACTGTACGGGTTCACATTTTTGAAGAAAAGGAACTGAACCAATGATTAGACACTGCATCAGTATAAAATAGTATGTTCATTTAATTTGATTTTAAAAGTTATGAGACTCCCTGGAAGCTTCACACAGATTTTGTGAACTGAACACTTTTAGACATCTGGATTTTTTTTTTTTTTGACTAAAGAATTTAAAGAAAAAGTGAAAGTGATTGAACATGTGTTATATGGTTGTGGAAAATTAAAGACTGGTTGGTTCCACTTGACAGTCAAGTACCCTAACAGCGAGTTCTGTTGGCAGTGGGAATAAGGAAAATGTTTTATGGAATGAAGCATCATTTTCACAGAAGCATATTGAAACTGTTTGCAGAATTTTTTTTTTCTGTTTTCCTTTTCAAATCATTAGTTGAAATAAATTACATGAAATAAATGTGATATGTTAACACTTTAGTTTATATTAGGTTCAATGCATTATGCCTTTGATTTGCATATTTCTACATTAATTTCTATATTAATTCATTATTCATGCTTTGTTATTAATCATTTATATATAAATTAATTATCTCTTTCTATATTAATTAGGCTTAAGGCACTGTTTTTTTTATTTTCCTATGTCCCTCTGTTTTGATCAATTTCTTGTTTCCTACCCAAAATATTTCCTTAGTGTTTTTAGGCTACTTCATTCTTCAAATCCCCCTAAGCCCCCAAAATGCAATTTCGTGGCCTCCACTGATTCCATTCCCCAGCCATTTCTCCACATGCTTCTTATTTTTCAGACCAGTGGTTTCCAAACTTTTTTGATTAAAAAAATATAGGCTGCATCTTCATAATACATACTTATCAATATATTACATAGATGCACATATGATACAACACTCAAAAAATAGAAATTGAAAAATGAGGTGAAGATGAAATAAATAGATTAAAAAAAATAAATTTATGTTGTTTTGAAGTTCTGGTCTAGATTCATTTATTTTGACAATTTATTTTAATGGCTGTGAGAGCTAAGAGAGCTATCTCAGAAAACCACAAAGAGAGAACGTATGTTATTACACTTCTTGCTGAGGTTCATAACTATCGATGTTGGCTATAGCCACCATATTTCAAATAACTTTCCTGAAATCTCAATTTTGTTTTGCCAACTTTTGGTCACATCTGATTAAATTGTTTCTTTCTTCCGTCCTTCATCCTGTGGCTGACAAAGAGCTTTTACTAGGAGTAGAAGGGCTAGACTTGCCATTTTCTTGTTGATTATTTGTGCACAGCTATCAATATCCTGCAGTTTCCTTGCAGAAAACTTTAAAAATCACTTATCAAAACTTGAGGATTGTGTGTGAATTAGATTACTTAACATTAAACAAGATGATCCACAGGTCTGTTTCACTGGGCACTATTTTGAGATGTGGGAAGGGAGTGGAGAAGCAAGGGCACCCAGGATGACTATTTATCTTCTCACTCTCAGGATGCTGGGTGGCTATTTATGGCTGCTGTCCCTTCTGATTGGTTGCTAAATATTCAGACTATCTTTTCTACCCTGGGATATGTACCCTATATTTCAGAGACCACTGTTGTTGACTACCATTTACTTCATCATGTGAAAAACAACTCACCAAGTCTCTGCTCCTCTCAGTTTTAGAGAAGGTGGTGTGGCTTGAGTGTGTCATTTTCTTGGTCTGGCAGGACCATGACTAAAGTTCTTCTACGCATTTACCAGAGAGAAAGCAATTGTCCATGATTGGTTCCAACCTCTGAGCTGTTGGTTGAGTGAGCTCCTTTTTCTAGTTTTGGAGGAAGGGTCAGTTAAACTATTACCTGCTGTAAAAGCATTGTTGTTTCCACATTGATTTTGCTACAGCAGAGCTTTGATATTAGTGTTTAGTCTACTGTCTTTTCCTTGATATATTTGTTTGTGAAATTCTCTACCAAAACATGGATATAAAATAATCATTTTCAGGTCCATTATTGTCTCGAAGCTTTTGAATGATTTTGGGCATTGTAATCGGGATTTATAAAAGGCCTTTACTGATGAGGTACATTTTCCCACTATGAATGGTGAGTTATTACATGTATTAATTTATTAAAATTAAATAGCTGGAATATTGAAGGGGTAGTTTTAAGAAATACTTCTCTGTATTTTTGATGTGCATTTTAAAATTAGGTGTTTTTACGCTCATTCTTGATAGATTATCTGGGCAGAGGTTGACAGTTATTTTTGTTCCACGTTATGAAGATATTACACCATAATCGTGATTGCTATTGTTTTTGTTGAGCTACCTATAGTCATTCTAATTATAGTTCTTTTGTGTGTAATTTGTCTTTTCTATTTAGTTGGATTTTACATATTCTCTTTGATTTCATGTTCTGAAGTTTCACTAAAATATGTCTAACTGTGGAAAAAAAAATAAAAATAAAAAAATAAAATTAGGCGTTTTTACTGTCAGCCTGTTATAATAATTTGTGAATCACAAGAAAGCTACTGATTATGAATGGTAAGTTCCTAAAGGATGAAGTCTCCTAGAAATAGAAAATACATGGGTAAATTCACTTTATTTTTTACAAGTAAGAGCTAAGTGGAGAATATCCTGTATTAGTTATAACTATTTGCAAATTACCTGCTCCTTGATTAGTTTGAGGTTTTTGAAATTAGCATTTTGAAATGAATAGAACTCAAGAAGCAAATTAACATTATTTGTCTGTGTATTAAAAATGTTACCTTTGGATGTCTTGTGGAACCATAACTGTTTTAGAGAAGTGGTCTGGCCTTAGTTGTATAATTGATAATGAACATATTATCATCTAATTCTGTGGTTTCAGGATTTATTTGCCAAAAATTGTAAATAAAATATCAAGAACACAAACCATGGGAGAATATCTTCAAGAATTTCCACCATGTCCTTGATGGTCATTGATGGTAATTAAAGCTGTCAGTTTGTCCCTGTGGAGAAGTGTAGAGATTATAAATGAAGGGCTGTGTTTGGGATGTGGAAACAGTGGGGCCTCTTTTGTGGGGAAGATGAATTAAAAGAAACCAACTATTTCCTCGGCCCCGTGCAGCCATTCAGTCTGTCTTATAAACAGGGTGATGTTTAGGTATTTGGATACATTTGTGTGCACACGCGAGCTCTGCCACATGTAGCCTATTCTCAGACGTGAGATTCAACATGATAAAACTTAGGAGGCTGAATTTTTACAGCTTTGTGTGACTGCATTTTTCTTTTTTTACACATTACTCTGCTTAAGATGCTTGTGACCAATATCTACTTCCTTTATAAGGTAGTGAGTTGATAGGAAAAGTGGACTATTTCCCCATCCTTTCTCTTTGTGTGAAGTCTCTGGCTGGGGATCTTGTCTTTGGGGAATGGCAGCAATGTCACAGAGATCTATGACCTCCTAATAGGCCTTGGGAGGGGAAGGCAGGACTCATTCTACACTGTGCCTCAGGGCTTAGTTCCTTTAAACTTCAAGGAATTGGATGGAACTCTTCACTCCTCCTTTCTTTCAGCTTTACCTTCAGGGGAAATTGATCGATTAGAGGTGATTATTCCACAAACTCTGAACCCTTTTCCCCTCTTTGTTCCAACTGGAGCTCCTCAAAGTTTAAAGGGATTGTGTCTCCTGGGTGAAATGTAGAATGAATTTAAATAGATTATTGGGTAGAACTCTTTGAACACACAATTAAAAGTGCTAAAAAAATATATTTGGAACTGAAAGAAATATGGGAAGCAAAAGGAGAAAGTAACATTTGTTTCAAGATAATTATAATGTAATTATATGGGATATTTTTGAGCACATAATTAGCTGTGAGAGTGTAGAATCATAGTAGTGCTTCAACCAAGAAAATAATAGAGTCAGTGCAACAAATCGACAGTTGTAGAAAGTCTGGATGGTGACTAAGAGCCTAATAGGCCCAAAGACACCCGTAAATGACTGGGTTTATATATGTCCTCTGTTAAGCACAGCAAAATTCTACTAATTGATGGCTTTCAGTTTTTCTAACTTCTTTGTTTAACAACAACAAAAAATGATCTATACCTAATTCTCTTTTTGCATGTGTGATACATTTGCCTTATCGTCACTATGGACCTTATTTGAGTTATATTTCATACCACATCAATTTAATTTTTCCCCCTTTAAAAAAATCTAATTCCTGGACTCTACCTACCCACAGAGCAGTATTAGCTCCCCCTGGTGACTAAATGAAAATGTAGGCAAGGGTGATTGTGGTGATGAGCTTCATTAACTTTAACTTTTAAATGCATAATTAGCATTAGGAGGTATACAGTTGGCAAGTACACTGAACTATTTTCCAAGAAAAAATTCCAGTTAGTCTTGAGAAATGTCCATTTTCATGTCAGTTTATTTACATGGTGAAGGCTGGTCTATCTTATGTGGCTTTCCTGGAGTTCTGCCCATTTTAATGACACCGAAGCTCGTGGTTTCTGATGTGGGAGATATTAGGACAGAAGGCAGATATTCAGATCTTCTGTAAACTAGGAGCTGATTAGAGACACAAAAAATGAAAGTAAGAGTGCTACCAATTTACCTATCTCTATCATTCTTGCAAAATAGACTTCCCATAGAAAAGGTTATTATTGTTAAAATGATTTGAAATCTCTCCATATCTTGGCTGTTGTGAATAACGCTGCAATGAACATGGGAGGGCAGGTATCTCTTGAAGATCCCAACTTCAGATCCTTTAGTTGTAAACCCACTTACAAGATGAATAAGTTCAGGGGATCTAATGCACTGCATTGTATAATAGTTAGAATTATACTGTACTATATACTTGACAATAGCTAAGAGAAGAGATCTTTAATCCTCTCATCACAAAAAAGAAATGGTAATTATGTGAGGTGATAGAGGTGTTAGCTAACCCTACTATGGTAATCATTTTGCAGTTAATAAGTGTATCAAGTCATCACGTTGTATTAAACTTATACAATGTTACATGTCAATTCTATCTCAGTAAAGCTGGAAAAAATAAAATAAATTTTTTGGGGAAAGACACTGTTGTACATTCAAACACCAAGATGTGTGTTTTTGTTGTCACCTCAAGGAAGCATTTTTCCAATTTAATTTACAAATTGTTTAAAAGTGTATATTTTTATTACTTGGATTGCTTTCCAACTTAACTCGTGTAGTTTAGTTTCTAAAACTTTTCCCCTTCATAATTATCAGTTTGATGGACATTTGAGAATGCCTTTATAATCTTTCTGAAAAGAAATTTGTCAAGTCTGTCGTATACTTACCAGTCAACCCTCCGTGTCCTCGGGTTCCACAAATGCGGATTCGGCTGACCCGCGGATCAAAAATATTTGGGAAAAAAAATTCCAGAAAGTTACAAAAAGCAAAACTTGGATTTGCCTTGCACTCCGGCAACTATTTACATAGTATTTAGACTATTTACATAGCATTTACATGCTATTACATATTATAAATTATTTAGAGATGATTTAAAGTATATGACAGGATAAGCATAGGTTATATGCAAATACTAGGGACTCAAGCATCCATGGATTTTGGTATCTACTCGGGGTGTTCTGGAACCAGTCCCCCAAGGATACCCAGGGATGACTGTATTTCTTATATGTAGTCTTATTTTCTATGAAAAAAGTATTTGCTTTTCACCACTGTTTTATACTGGTTATCAAAAAGCAATGTCTGTGACTGTGTGATCTGGTTTAATGTTTTATATTAAATATTATATATTATTATGCATTCAAAAGGAAAGATTTAAAATATTATCTGAGAGCTAATATTTGAATTGTTCTTTTGCTCCTCCTTTTGTTCTCCTGAATATTTTATATTTCTATAATTTAGCACTTCCCCCTCCCCCATCATGTTTTTTTTGTTTTTTGCTTTTCTTCCTTTCCTTAGGAGCCACACCTCTCTGTATTACTAGAAAGGGTATAATCTAAACTCAATCACTTCTTAGTATCACCTTCTTCAGCCTGTGGAAATCTAAGTGAAGCTTCTTTTGGAGCCACTGATATCATTCTGTCATTTGGGCTGAAGTGATGGTCTGGTTATCAAGCAGCACAGCTGAACACAGCCCCTCTTCCTCACCTCAGTTTTTTTCTCTCTCCTTGCATTACTTCTGTTACTTCCTTCCTCGAGTAGATGGCCTGCCCTTTGCAGTTTATTTGTCCCAGTGCCTTGCAAAAAAGCAAAGGACCACACTTTGCCTGAACTTGTGCTAGTGGTCACTCATAGGGGGAGATAAATTTGGTTGTTCATGATGAAATAGTGATAACTTTCTTCTTATCAACACCAGTTTAAAACTGACACATGTTTATTAATACAGATGTTATTACATTGATTAGATACTGCAGTTGGGCTCAATATAATGAAAAGTGTATGGCTCCATTACTTTCTACACTAAGAAGACCATGCAGAGATAGTGAAATGAATAGCACCTCTCTGTAGTTTGTTTTCCTAAATACTACTACGCATTTATCAGCAGTTCAATTCAATAAACATTTATCAAGTTTCTAGTCTTTGTCAAATAAGTACTGGGCCCAGGATCTTCTGGGAGAAAAATGGTTTAGGGTGGGTCTCTGAGCCTAACTCAGACTCAGGGTTGGCACCTGGGGCATGTGATGCCTTGAGTGGTAAGAGAGTTCGCTAGTGAAGATAGGTGGGGAGAGGCATTTCAGGCAGACAAAAGAGAAAGAAAAATAGGAATGGGATGTGAAACAGAAAAGTATCTGCTGGGGTAACATCAAGCTAGAGGAAAGTGCAAGATAGGGAAGTAGTGAGAGAATGTGAATGTATTAGTCCCCTATTGCTGCATAATAAATGACTCCCGCAATTTTGACTTAAAGCAGCAATCACGTATCATCTTAAAGTTTCTGTAGTTCAGGAGTTTGGGAGCAGCTTACCCGGGAGATTCTAGTTCAGGGTCTCTTATGAGGTTGCAGTTGAGGCATTGGCCAGGGCTGCAGTTATTAGCTGAAGTTTTGAATGGGACTAGAAGATTCACTTCTAAGCCCAATCACATGGCTACCGACTGGACATCTCAGATCTTCGCCACATGAGCCTCTCTATAGAGTTGGTCATGGCATGTCAATAGGCTTTCCCCAGAACAAGTAAAGTGAGAGGGAGGAGAGGGAAGGGGAAAGGTTTTAGAAAAGGGGGAGGGAGAGAAGGAGAGAAGCTGCAATGTCTCTTATGGCCTAATCTTGGAAGTGGCATACTATTTCTTCTGCTATATTCTATTATTATTATTTTGTGTGTGTGTGTGTGTGTGGTACACGGGCCTCTCACTGTTGTGGCCTCTCCCGTTGCGGAGCACAGGCTCCGGACGCGCAGGCTCAGCGGCCATGGCTCACCGGCCCAGCCGCTCCGCGGCATGTGGGATCTTCCTGGACTGGGGCACGAACCCATGTCCCCTGCATCGGCAGGCGGACTCTCAACTACTGCGCCACCAGGGAAGCCCCATATCCTATTATTGATCACACAGACCAACCCTTGGTATGATATGAGAGAGAATTACACAAATGCCTGAATACCAGGAGATGGGGTTCGCTGGGGGCCACCTTGAAGGCTGGTTAGTGCAATGAACTGGGAAGGAAAGGTAAGATCTGGCCATTGGGGGACCATGCTAAGAAGTTAAATTTGATTCTCTGGCCTGTGCTTTTCAAACTGCTCTGAGGAGCCTCACAGATATATATCAGCCAGGGAGGCATGGAGGTAGGGAGTTGAGATAGCAGGGATCCTCCATTCCCTGCAATCAGAACAGCCCAGGCTGGAATTGTTTCATATGATGGAAATTCAAGAAAGGTTTCACTTTAGTATTGAGTTTAGAAGCTTAAGAATGTTTGATAATTACTGTTTTAGGCAGTGAGTAGCTATTGAAGGTTTCACACAGGGAAATATATGCTCAGATTGAATGGTGTGTGTAGATTTGATGGGGAAATTGGGGGGGGGGGCTGGGATTCCAGACAGGCAGCTCTTGCAATTGTACGAGTAAGAGAAGATGGGGCCAAAACCAGTGTAGTGGTCGTAGGAGTGGAGAGGAGGACCAAATGCAATAAGTGTTTAGGAGGTAAAATCATCCAGAGGTAGCTATTGATAAATTTGGGGGGCATAAGAGCAAGGAAAAGATTAGAACAAGCCCCCAGTCTCTGAACTCCTCAGGTGCATTGAGTGGCCATCCCCTGATACCAGGAATGAAAAAGAAGCAGGATTGGAAGGTAGGATGGTGAGTTCACTTTTGCTCATGTTAAATTTGAGATACTCTCTTGGCTAGAATTGTTTAGAACAGCAGTTGTTTACCTAGGCCAGAACCCATAGGTAGACATTAGGCCACTTAACATACTTCCTATTTCCTTGAGTCATGGTTTAGTTTTCCCTTTGTCAGTTATCTAAGTTTCTCCCACAACTTGCCCCCCATTTTTGTTTCTGATCCAGCATTTCCACCCCTGGTTTTAATAGTGAAGAATCCCCTTCCTCAGGTTGGTTACTTCTTACGCTTTGGCTGCTGGATATAAGGCCCCTTGTAGCTGAGACTGTTACAGCAGGTGGAAATGACCCCCTGAAAAAGCACACTGTCGTAAAACTTTAAGGCTGGGTAGTATTTTTTTCTCTCAGGATGAGGAATTTTGACATCTGAGGTTTAGTGAAATCCAGCAAATGGATGCTGAGAAGGCTGCTCTATTCTCACAGGATTAGGATAGTGGGTTTTCCTTTTGAAAACTACCTACGAAGGCAGATCTCTATAGGAAATCTTATTCCTTAGGAATTATTGGTTGTGCCCACCAGCACCGACCTCACCCGCCCCACCCCCCCAAAAAAAGAAATTTCCAAGCAGATTTAATTTTACTATAATTTTTTTTTTTTTTTTTTGGAATCTGTGACCGTCTTGTGAATCTTAATGGGCTGCTTTTATGGCTGATTTTCAGAATTGTAGTTTCCCATCATCTCCCTTAGTATTATTTTCATTAAAAATTCCATTAGCTTTAAAAAAATCAATGTAATCATTCAGTAGTAATTAATTCTTACCAATCTTGCAAAGGGAAGATGACTTAACAAAACTTCGAAATGTTAAAATGGGTAAAAAGAGGGAGTTCCCTGGTGGTCCAGTGTTTAGGACTTGGCGCTTTCACTGCCGAGGGCCCAGGTTTGATCCCTGGACGGGGAACTAAGATCCCACAAGCGGCGCAGCGTGGCCAAAAAAAAGAAAAAAAATGGGCAAAAAGAGTTGTGTGGTTAACGGAACTAGGAGAGATGTCAGTATATAACGGATGGAGGGCTGGACTCCGGCAGCTGGCCGACCCGAATGCCCATCGCAGTTCTCCCCAAACTAGCTGTGCGGCCTTAGGCAGATGACTTAAATGTTTAATCTAAAATACCCTATCTGTAAAGTAGGGACAGTCGCAAAAAGGTTATAATTTTGCCAGCCTCGTAGGGTTGTGGCAACTAAATGAGATAATAGGTGTGCTTGGCACACAGTGAATGCTCACTCTACACATACTTGTTAGTATCAGTATTATTCAAGGTGGTAAGGATTCTTTTAAGGATATGTCACATAAGTCAGATTCCAGATTTGAATGTCTTCCAGAATCCTGAGAGGTTTTGGAGGAGTTAGTATGAGTTAATATCTGGCATTGTCTTAAATTCTCCCCCTTTTAAAATTCAAAAGAGGCTCATGTGTGATTGATGCTAGGGGTCATGGGGCAAGGGGGGTAAATGAGGATTAGTTTAATTAAGTGCGCTCATCACCATTCTAGTAAGACCTTAACGTTTAGATTCGTGTAGAAGAGAGAACATCATATTCTGAAGACAAAGAAGGGAGGCCCTGTTTCTATATAACATTGATTCTAACTTCATTCTATACAAAATACTAAAAATTAAGGCCCTGGCATGTCTTCGGCCTGCACTCTGATGTGTATAATTGTAAGAAGATAGTCGTACAACGGATATCAGTGAAAAATGTTATACTCATAACTTATTTAGTTAGTGGCACAGAATTTTCTATACATTTTTTAGAATGTTTTAAAAATTTTTTTCCTGGTTTTGTGAATTAGCTCAAAACTTATAAAATATTAATTTTAGTTTAGTGCAATTAAAAATATTCATACCTCACTTTTAGTGGCCATGCATAAGCATTATGAAATTGGTCTGGCAGTAATAGAGACTCGGGTGATAAATGGTTTGGAATCATCTAGTCTAAGTGAGTTCATTTCAATGTGGGAGATTCGTACTTTTGTTTTCTAGGGGGAAAGAGTCTAGCAAAATGCATTTGTGCAACAAATGACCACAAAGACAGATGGCTATTTTTATAGTGCGCCAAACATTAAAGCGATGTATACTTAACGTGGACACGTTAGTGCTAGTGAGTCTTTACTATGTTCCCATCTTCTGCTGTGCATTGTGAGGGTACAAAGAAATGTGAATCATGAACCCTATTTGCAAAGGGTCTTACTGTGCACTTGGTGAACAAAACACATGTACCTGAAAAAGTCATATTGTTATCGTTAAGTGGTAGAATTGCTAATATAAGCGATAAGTTCTGTGAATGTCCAGAGAAGGGAGTGGGAGAGGAGCTGGCAGGGGAAGCCTTGTGGAAGACGCCCAAGGTGAACTCCACACAGAGAGACCATGACAAAAATGAACAGGATGAGGTGAGGGTGGGATGCTAAGGCAAGATGGGGCATCCTAGGTAGGGAATTGCTGATGGAGAAAAAGACTTTGGGTTAAAATTTTGATATCTCATCCAGAAAATAATTTCTTAAGCAGTAGCACTGTGTCACAGAGTGTTCAAAAGTTCAAGAGTTCGAGCACAGTGCCTATAAAAGTGCTGTAGGCGTGCACAACGCAAAGGAACCATGAGGATAGGCACTAACCAGGAAAAAGAAAACTGTGTCCACAGTAGGCTGTTCTATGAGTAGCTTGAACAGAGTCAAGTAGGGTAGCATCTGTGAACACCTGCTGAGAAGTGAGTACTCCTCTAAGAGAACGCAACCTGTGTGCGCCGCCGTGGGAAGTTTCTCCATTCATCAGAAATACACTGAGCTGGTCTCCATGACACTGCATTTGATAGTAGTATCTTTTACCCAATGCTTTTGTTAAAATGTCGTGCAGTGTCTTCAGGCTTGATTTTCATTTAAGTTTTATTCTTATTATGCTATGAGGCTTTGGTGCTTATCGAACGTAAATTTTCTCCAGTGAAGGAAGAAATTACTAGCACAGCTATTAATAGTCTGGTGAAAAGTCTTATTGCTTCTTAAAATTTATATTTTCCTGGTGATTGACAATCGCTAATTAGTTAATCCTCTGCCCGTGCTCCTGAGGCAGGTCAATATTATCTCCTTTAGAAAATGAGAAGATTGAGAAATCAGGGTCTTCAGTGATTTTCTCAACAACCGATTTCTGTACTGACATGACAAAAATAGAGTTTACTCTTAAACATTTTTATTTTAGTTAACAGAATATCTTTGTGTTGAATGACTGACCACCTGAGATACCTTTTTTTCTCTTCACTGTGCATTTAAAAAGCCATTTACAGCAAGTGGGAGTTTGGGCCCCAAAATGTAGATTTGATCTGTAGGCTTACCATTTGATTGATGGTAGACTTTGGATAAATCTGTAAGCTTTATAAATATGTAGAACAGAAGAACCCCAAATAACGTCAGCCTGAGGTAGAAAGAAGTTTATTTCTTGCTTATATATGGGAATTCTAGAGATGAGCAGTCTAGAGCTGGTTTTCTTTCTCGGTGCTGTGCCTCTCAGCACGTGGCTGCCCTTGTGGAGCAGGCCGTGCTGGCCGCTGGCTTTCATGTCATCATGTCCGGATGGAGGGCAGGAAAAGAGGAGATGGAAGACATCACAGAACTTCCAGTCTGAGTTGGCTGCTTTTAAGCAGCCTTCCCATAAACCCCATACAGTAATTCCACTCACATTTCATTGGAATGGAAGAATGGATTTTGAGGTAGGCAGTTGACACCATCTCTCACACAATTAACATATTTGAACATTTGGATTTTGTGTTATTTTGTATGACTGGTGATATTTCTCTCTTCCAATATCATGTATAATTTAGGATACTAGCTAAAACATAAGAGCCTTTTAAACTCCCAACATGGACAGAACCTTTTTCTCTGGTTGACAACCTATATTCTTTAATTATTTAGCGAATAGCAGATCAGATTTTCCAATGGAGAAACTGTTTCTGAATCCAGGGAAGAACTGCAGTCTAGGACTCTGTGCTTTATCCACCTTGATTCTTTGTTTTGAATGTCGGTATTCCTATAGAGAAAAATAAGGAAACATATCTTTATTAGAGCAGAAATCCTTAATACAACCACATCAGGCATGGTATGGATATGACCCCAGGGAGTATTTTCCAAAACATGGTACAGCACGTGGAACTTCTGTGTACCCAACCAACCTCAACACCATCCTGTTTAACCCCAGAAACTACATTTTCCATGAATGCATCGTAAAATATGCTCCATTCTGTGTGTGTCCTGGAACGTAGTGGTCAATTAAATAAGAGGTATGTCACCCACCTGCTTTTTGGATGTGACGTTATCACCTAGGTGCTGCTAGCGTGCCATTGCTAGCTTGAGGCATGGACCTGCCCAGGCCATCTGCCATCACTGAACAGCTGGTGTGCAACATGCCTGCTTCTTCACCGCATGCATATCACATGCTTCCCACTGCTGCCATGCACCCTTCTCTCTTCTCTCATCTCCCTTCTTCTCCACGGCCTCTCCCACCATCTACAAACAAATAGGTGGTATAAAAAAGTACGCTAGATAATCTATACAGATGGAGGGGCTGTAGAAGACAGAAGTTTTCCATCTGGTGTTGAGTCATGCAAGGTTAGCACTAAGAAGACCCTTAGAGTTCATCTGGTCCCACTTCCTTGTTATGGAACAGAAAATCCAGACACACTGTCACTTAGCAATCTACTGGCCCTGCCAAGACTTGGACATCGAACTTCTGACTCCAAAGTCCAGTGTCGGTTTTGAAACCAGTTGTTTCATCAAGATGAAATGAATAATGGGTCACACCACAAGCCATTACCCTAAAGCAATTCCAGGTTGAATAACGGCTTTTTAGGGGTTGGTACCCATGCCTTCTTCACGTGGACACCTTTTTTTGTGTCCAGAAGTTGTACCAGATACTTATCTGTAAGGGAATGGACTCTATAAATAAACCTCCCTGTCCCTCCACCCCCCCCCACTTGAGTATTTCTCCAGTTCCTAGCTGTGACCCATTTTGGGGGGAACATGCAGAGAGGGAAAACCTGCTGATTGCTGTGAAGGAGGACTCCTGCCCATGGGGACTTGTACCAGCAACATGCGGGCTGCATCATGTCCTTTGGATGGACAGGCTGTGAACTTGGTTTTAGGTCACCATTTTGGAATGAAAGAGTGCTTCGTGGTCGTCTCATTGCAGTCCTTGGTGTTATTACGGAAAATGATCTACCTGCCGAGTCTCTTCAATTGTAGGTGATTCTGTGTCTTGGGTAGAAGGTATAGAAGGGTAATATCCTCCTTCTCAGTTGCTTCTTGGTTTTTAGTTGTCATACCAGGTGTTACCTGTGCTGCCTGAGTCCTTGTCAGTTTTCCTGCTCTACTGGATATTTTTAGATTTCTCCAACCCTGTATGAGATCCCTTTCCAGTTTTTAATAAATCTCTGATGTGCCCCTTGTGTATATCTGAGAAAGTCCATAAAACCAGGTATAGATATGATGGAAGAAAGAGTAAGTTCCAGCTGCCAGTGGCTCATGTTTGCTAATTGGAAACGTTATGGATGCTTTCAAAATAAAATCAAGTTTATAAATGCTCTCTATAGTATAGCTGTTGCATTTTTAGAGAATTAAATGTACGTTGTGTCATAGGAAACCATTACCCACCTTTGTGCTTGCAATGCTCAGGAGAAACATAAATGTTTCTCACCATTGTTTGATGTTTTCAAATTATTAATATGTATATATCGTTAAGGGTGGGAAAGTGTTTAAAGAATCAAAGAGAGGAAGAGAGGAACAGAAAGTTTTAATATCAGGAGCATATGCCTTTTTAATATCTTTGCCGAAATTAAATATTTGTAAATGTTTTTGAGGAACTTTAATATTTCTATTATAACTTTCAAAATTTGCAGTAGCTCCTTCATTTAAGTTTGCTTTGGAGAGATTTTATGATCTTTCTAATACCTCCAAAACTTTTAATAATAAGAGATGTAAACACATACCAAAATGAGAATATTCTCATTTGTACACTCTTAGATCAAAACATATATTTTCAAAATAACCATTCCTGGGACTTCCCTGGCGGTCCAGTGGTTAAGACTTTGCCCTCCAGTGCAGTGGGTGCATATTCTATCCCTGGTCGGGGAGGTAAGATCCCACATGCCTTGCAGACAAAAAACCAAAACATAAAACAGAAGCAATATTGTAACAAACTCAGTAAAGACTTTAAAAATGATCCATATCAAAAAAAAATCTTTAAAAAAAATAACCATTCCTATTATATTGCCATATTATGTGTCTGTGTAAGTCAGCATATCATAATGTTGCTTTAGTAAAGTATTATTGATATTTTTAGTTTATTTTTGGGTACTGAACTACCATAAAAGTTAGTGGCTTAAAAATGATAACAATTTATTACTTTTTAAGATTCTTTGGGTTGACTGGTGGATCTCCTGGTTTTCATGAGGTTGACCTGGAGGTCCACGTGCCTGGTCCTGGCTGCGCCTTGGAGCTTAGCTAGGGCTGTTCAAGGGCTGTGCAGGGCCTCGGCTCTCCCTCTCTTATGTGGCTGCTTTGGCTTCTCACAGCAGGGGCCTGATTTCCAAGGAGGCCTCCAAGGTCTCAATTTCCATATCTTGATGCTCAGGCTCAGAAATAACACACCATCTTATTCTACTGGTTAACAGAAGTTCCAGGTCCAGCTCAGATTCAAGAGGAAGGGAAACCAACTAAACTTTCTGACGATGAAATAGGAAGGTCACCGGTGCAAAAGAACATATGGGCTGGGAGTTGTTGTTGCATCCTTGGGAAACACAGCCTACTATAGAAACCCAATTCTTTCTTATTATCACTTCTTTTCTTCGAAGTGTGTCATGCAATTTTAATTGAGCTTTTGCTTCAAAGTGAGAATTTGAAAGCAAGAATTTATACAAAATAATTTCTTAAACTGTAGCTCGTTTTCCTCTTGTAGCATGGGGTCCTTAATGTCCTAATCCTATTGTCATATGTCTTTGGGAATCTTTATTTATTTATTTATTTATTTTGTGGTACGCGGGCCTCTCACTGTTGTGGCCTCTCCCGTTGCGGAGCACAGGCTCCGGATGCGCAGGCTCAGCGGCCATGGCTCACGGGACCAGCCGCTCCGCGGCATGTGGGATCCTCCCGGACCGGGGCACGAACCCGTGTCCCCTGCGTCGGCAGGCGGACTCTCAACCACTGCGCCACCAGGGAAGCCCGGGAATTTTTATTTATTAAAGAAACATTAGTCAAATATGGAGGTTTCTCACCCTGGACAATTGCTTTATGAAAGACCTTACAGTGTTTTCCCCTATAATATTCTAAACCCTGTTAGGAGTAGAACACAGCACGGTAATTGAGTGGCGTCTGAAGTATTAGTCTCCCAATGGCAGTACTACATAGTTTCCATAATTTTGAAGTTTAGAAGTCTGTCTGTATTCAGAATTCCTCACAGTTACTTTTGTTAATTTATTCCCTTGTCTGTAGAAAATTTTAATTTTAAATAGTCTCTTTTTGTTGTTTGCTTTCCTTATTGCTTTCTCCACTACTGCTTCGTTGGACTTTGTAGTATAAACATGTTTGAAGCAGTTTAACTTGTGTTTTGTAAAGTTACAAGTTCACGCTCTGTATGTCTTCCTACCCAGACCTCACGTGGGCCAAGTCCTGGTAGATGCTAGGCAGAGGAAAACGGACCTTTCCTGATAGGGATGAGTCAGTTTCCTTCTGTATCAAGATGTTTACACATGGAGACAGATGCAGAGGATGACAAACCTGGATCATGTGACTGCTAGATTGTTTTTCTTTGCTGGATTTCCACGTGGGAAGTGGTGGGAGCTGGAACTTTGCTGCTACTGCGCCCAGGATGTCCGCTGTCCAAGGTGTATCCACGTTTGTGGTCTGGTCATTTGGCCGGGAGCCAAGGCTGCATTGTTTAAGGGCAGGCTCACTCTTTAGAAGAGCGATGTGATCCTTCATCTAGAGTGAAACTTCAGAATGTTTTAATTTCACTCAGCGAAGCCACACGTGTGTTCCAGTAACTACCTATGAATTTGCTTCCAATCTTTGCAGCATAATAAGTTATTTCCTTCTCCAGTACTTTTTTCATTTCGTCTTAAACCGACTAAGTCTAACATCTTGCCTTTCATGGTGATTATTGTTCCTAAAAATATAACAGGCCAATGCAATCCCTGGGGTGGAGCAGGGTCAGGGAAAATCATATAAAGTGCCACTCTGAGCGCCCAGCTGTCCATTTTAAAAATGTGAAAATTTGAGGGGAAACTGAGTTCCAAAGACATCTTTAAAGAGGAATAGAAGTCTTAGGGTTGTAGAGACTTGAGAGGGGTAGGTCTTCACTTTCTCTGTGACAGACAAGGGAGCAGGAAGGATGTATAGTGTAATTGCACCTCTTTATTCGAGCCTTAGATTTGATTTAACAACAGCATCTGGAGAGAGATGTGCCCTAAGGAGCCAAAAGCCTAATCTCAAATTTATTCTGACCCAGTCCACATGCCAAAACACAGGCAGAATGTGCCTGAGAGATATTCTGGTTGTATGACTTTGTCCCATGTTCCTTAATGGGTAGAGACCTTTGATTATTACATCCTTTGGAAGAATGTGCAGGTAAAATTGGTAGTCCACAGGCTTTTGTATGTTGTGTATTTTGTGTGTTATTATACACATTTTTTCCTCTGTGATCTAAGTGAAACTCAGGACTAACCTGTGCTTTCTGACCAGAATAACTCTGCAGTAATTAAGATAAGGAATTTTTCAAAACAATGAAAAGACTCTGTTTAACAGAACATTGCCATCTTTTCATCTAGAGTGAATGAATAATTGAACGTGTTGTACCTCACCTGGGTTCTTGGTACATAGTGGTACCTCAGTAAACATTAAGTGAATGAATGAATATACTCATCTATGAATGACTCAGTCAGAAAGTCTAAGAGTGGGAAGGATTTCTACTCGAGGATTTTTACTAAGGATTTATGGAGATTGTTACAATAAAAAAAGGAAGGAAATATCTGACATATCTAAATCTGACTTCTTGCAAAATAAAACATCAATATAGGGATGTCAAAAACAGAGCTTTTATCTCAGAATGGGTGGAGGAACTGTTGATTTCTTTCTATTTGCAGTTTCCCTCAAGGACCTGTGGTCTGTCCACTTTTTGACACAGTACAGCAGGGTAGGTATTCCATTTGGGCAGAACTTTCATGGTATTGCAATATTGTTATTTTCTGAAGTCGTAATGTGTTCAGTATTATTTACATTCATGTTTTATATTTTCTAGTGGCAAACTATATTATAGTCATAGATTTTCAAAGCACTCCAGCAATGATTCTTTTAATATCTTGATGAGACTAAATAAACAAATCAGGAAGGTTTTGATAAGAATTTTGCATGGATTTGCTGTAGCTTGAATCCTATAAACTGATTTTGGGTAAGCTACCGCAGACCTCTGATTAGCACCTACTTACTCTAGTATCTGTTAGAAAAACTGGATTACGAAGTATAAATTCCAGGTATTTGTGCTTATTCTATTTAATATATTCATTAGTTTCTTAACTTTGATTTTATGTTATAGATTTTTTTGAAGGAATACCTATCTTAAGGAATGTGGGTCTTATTTTGTGTCCTTTTCAATTCATTATACATCTGTCATCTTTGATGTTGCAGGAGAAACCCAGAAATACAAAGAAGTGATTGCCGCTTGTAACCCTTTAAAATCCATAAGGTGACCACACATACACATCAAACAAGTACAGAAAAAAATAAGAATTTTTTTCATTCATTAATTCAATACTTATTTTTTGAGCGTCAACTATGTGCCAGGCACAGTTTCTTGAGGATACAGTGTTGAACAAGATAGGAAAAGTTTCTGCTTTCTAGGAACTTAATGTCTAGTGGTTATAATTATGATTAAGCACAATAAAATATAAGGAGATATATCCTAGAGACTATAATTAAGCACCAAAATGTATAGTCAAGTCATGAGAGGTTATTGGGGTTCATCATGTTCCAGGAAGGTCTACTTCATGGCAAGGGAGACTTGAACTTGACCTTGAAGAAAAGAAGGTATTTGCAAAGATGGAGAGGAAGTTAGATGGGTACTTCAATGTAAACATCCCTCAGTGTGATCTGAGAAGGTCAAAACACTAAGGAAGAGTGTTTGTTCAAGGAAAATTCTCTGATCTTCTTTCCCATTCCATATACACCCCACCAACTTCCTGAGGTTTAAGTCTCGGGACCGTGAACAATAGAGTTCCATTTAGAATGAAGTATGACAGTGTTTTTGGAGACATAATCTCAGGTCCCAAATTGGCAGCAAGTCTAGGCAAATAGTAAATGTGCTACTTGCATATTAGAAATTGATGCTCAAAATGTGAAAATTCTCTACATGGAAGAATTCAAGTGTAACTCATAGTATTACCAAATAAAATAGTATCTACAGAGGAGGGTAGTAGCAGTTAGCAGTAATTTCTCTTTGAGGAATTATACTTTTTGTACCTAGTGGTCTATCAGATGGGATAGTATTACCAGGGATCATAGATCTACACAGTCTATTTTGTAAAGTTACAGGAGATACAAGGAAATGAAATAGAGTAAGAATGTAGTTTTAAAATCACAAGGCCTAAAACTGACTAGGGCCATTAAGAGACAAAGATAGACAAAGAGGAGAAGAGAAGGACTTACCTTCAGCTGTTTCCATGCTGTCGGTGCTTGTGCAGTGCTTTAAACCCAGGTAACAGGGATATGACAAAAGTAAAATTTCTTAGGCTACATACCCACCAGATTGGCAAAAAGTGTGACAGTTCTAAGTGTTGACAAGGATCTGGGGTAATGGGGAATTTCAGACCCTGCTGGCAGGAGTGTAAATTGGTAGAACCACTTTGGGAAAATGGTTTGACATTATCTATGTAAATTTAAAGATGTGAAAATGCTATGACTCAGCAATTCCACTTCTCAATACCCTACAGAAACGTGTATGGGAGACATGTAATAGAATATTCACCGCAGCAGTGTCTGTAATAGTCAAAACTGAAAACAAGCCAGATGTCCAAGAAATAGATAAATTGTGGGTATTCAAATAATGGAATATTATCAGCAAGGAAAATGAATGAACTATGGCTACACTCAACAAGATGAATAACTCCCGAGAAATGTAGAGTTGACTCAAGAAGTAAGACAACAAAGGATATATTCAGTATGAATCCATTCACATAGAGTTCAAAACTAGGCACAACTGGACTATATGGTTTAAGGTTGTGTACAAAGGTGGGCTAACAAAAAGCAAGAAAGGAAATCACTATCACAGAAGTCAGATTATTAGCTGTCTTTAGAGTAGAGAGAATAGATGGGAATGGGGAGGAACAGATGGGACTTTCTAGGTGCTAGCAGTGTTCTAGTTCTTGACTAGTGTAGTTGTTTCATGAGTGTTGCTTGTTATTATTATTTAGGGTGCCCATTCATTTTTCTGTACTTCATTATAAATATGTACACTGTATCAGTTTTTTTAGAAAAAGGAACTTTAGGTGAAAGAGAAAAAGAAGTCAGAGGCAGCAGTACAGAAAGATTTATGCCCAAACCTGCTTCTCAAGATGTAAAGCAATTGTGCAAGAAGTGGAGATAGATTTGCCACCGAATGTCCATTGTTGTCACTTGCAAGTGTGACTTTCACATGGTGAAAAATATTTGCTACTAGTCTAATAATTAAAAAATAAAGAATGAAGGCCTGCTTTTTTCAGAGTTATAGAGGAAGAGATCTGAGGCCTTTAGAATCAAATCTGGTAATTTGTAGCATAATTATTTTCCCATGCTTTATGCATCTTTATGGATTGATGCAGTCTCTTGAATGATGTCTAGAAGCAAATCGACCAGAGGATCAGGAGAAAATTAACAGCAAGAAGAAAATGAGAATACTCGTCTTATCTAGAGAAACCAAGAAATTTTTATGACTTTTATTATTTTAAAATCATCATGAATTCCTCTTTAAGGGAAACCCTTAATAGTTCCCCAGTAGTAACAGCATTGCAGGGTATTATCCAGTAATGAAAGAGAATGTTAATAAAATCATTTCTTTTTTATGTTGATATGGATCAAAGTTGCAACTTCAAAATACCAATGATAAAAATGAACATTTTGAGATTCTAGGTTACTGCTTACCAAGGATAATATTCGTTAACTAGAGTTCACTTCTCATGCTCTGGATTAAAGAAATTATTTGCAAGCAAATAAGAAAAATGTATCTTTAATTTGGTAATCATAAAGCACTACTTTTTTGAAAAAGTGTCGTGTCTTAAAGATGGATCTTTAATTTAAATCATGTGGCAGTCGTAAAATATCCTCTGGTGGAGGCTTTAGAGGAATGGCTTCAAGGTTGTATCATGTACAAGAAACTATGGAAGCCCCATTTGCTAAGAGCAGGTTGCCAAATTGATTTGTTTTCCAGATAAAGCCATATAATACCATTTAAATACCTGAAATATAAAAAGTGAAGACTAATAAAACAGCCAAATATTCCACTGTAGAGCATAAAATTTCCAAGTGTTTTGAAGAGTATCATAAATACCTATCTTAAAAAGCTCAATTAAAGTTTGGAAGTAATAATTTTGTTGTTAAATCTCTAAAGAGCTGCAATAGTGTGATCACCTTGAGGTAGAATCCAGAAAAACTAGTTTTAAGTATTGTACTCCTGGAGCAATGGTTGATTGATTCTCTAGTGTAAATTTCTTGGTGATGTCTGTTAAGAGACCTTTGAGAAATTGCAGAGAGAGTGTGTGTGTGTGTGTGTGTGTGTACACACATGCACAGGAAAATCTGTTAGTGCTGTAACAACTTTTTGGAGCCCTCCTCTGGGCAGAAGGTGAAGGAGTGTTCAGTGATAAATTCTGTGATGGAAGGTAACTTAACAGTGGAAAGTGATTATGTAGATAATTTTTCTTTAATTATTGATTAAAATGATTACTAAGCAACAGTATATCCAGAGCTTTTCCACTGTATTTTATGTTCTACCAGAGCTTTTCCACTGTATTTTATGTTCTATCTCTCCTCCCTAATTTATTTACCTTCAATTGAGAAAACTAAAATTTCGACTGAGAAATAAAAGCAAAAAACACCAAAAAGAAACCACTGAGCAAGTAGACTTGGAAGTGACCTTGGAGATCATTTAATACAGCGGATTCAGGCTGTGCTTTGGGAAGTCTAGGAATTCCAACAGTTTGAGAAGGAGAGAAGGGTGGAACTGGGGGCTGTGGCGGGGTGGGCTCGGAGCATCCCACCTTGGATTCATACCGCATGGTTTTTATCACTTTTATTTGTCTTGGACCTTCCGCTTAATATTTTGTTTGAAGAGCAAGTAGACAAAAGTAGTTTGAAGGTCACCGCTTTAGTTTCTAATCCCCTCACCTCCTGCTTTCACGTTTGAGTAATCTGGGGTAAGGATGTAGCCTCTCCACGGTTCCATGGCTGGTAGTGGCAGAAACAAGAACAAAAGCCATATGTTCATGTCTAATGGGGCTGTTTCCCTGACAACATTGATAACATTCTGTTTCCCGGTACCTGTACCCACCTACTATATAGTGTGTTTCTTAATGATAATACATTATTTAACATCTTTCATATCCAATTCTCTGTACCTGTGCACAGGTAGTCATTGTAAAGGACACAAGAGGAGACACAGTTAGGCATGATGTTATCAGAAAGCTGTGGAGAGGTTTCAAAATACCATCGTGGGGGAGTTTGTTGGAAGAGTCTTTTCTGTGGAGATGCTCCATTATTGTGCCCTGATGTTAGGGCATTTTGCGTCAAGTATAAGTGCCATGACATGGTGCATGATGGTTATTAAGAGGCCCAGAGCTCGAAAAACTATGAAGTTGGGAATATTCTCACAGTAAATGTATAAGATTCACGGGAATACAGAGTCTGACATCTGAGTCAGCATCATAGTTTTATGAGATACAACAAAAAGTGGGAAAGGGGCAAGTGACATGCATAAATGTTAGTAGCCATGCTCATCTTAGTTCAAGCCAAAGACATGTTATTGATTTTTCCAGGGAAAATAATACGTAGCCGTTTAAGAAAATTGCCTTAGATGACACTACTTTTTCTCCTATATTTCTTTTGTTCCCCCCCCCTTTTTTTCTTTTCTTCCTCTTGATAAGTATTAATCAAATGTGTAGTATGCGCCAGTACTACTCAGGTACTAAAATCTTTTTGTGCCAAAAGAAGTAGAAACAATTTTTGTTGTCATTGTTGTTTGTTTGTTTTCCTGGTGAAGTGATTGCAACTTCCAAATCACTGGGATAAAAGCATCTTCAGTCTCAAACACTTTTCAAGCACGGTTGTATCTAGAGAGGTGTTGATTATTGTACTCTGGAAACGCAAAAATTCTACTTTTTCTCCAGTTTCCTCAATTGAAAAATGGAAATACCACCTGCAGAGGCTCGTGTTGTTTAACTAATTGCTAAGGTGGCACGCCAAGGGCTTGATGAGGAGGGTGGTAGCTGTCAACTGACAGTGGAATTGTCTGTAGGAGTTGTGGTGTTTATTGACTCAGGTGTTTAAAGGCAGTTTTCACCTGTATTTTTCCTGATGGAAGATGAGCCTTCTAGCTGAACTAACTGCTTACCGGGAAAATCAGCTTTCTCTGAATTAACTCTAAATTACTGTAATCCCACGTCTGAAGCTCAAAATCGTAATTTACTCTTGCGAGGCTGTGTTCAATCCCACTACTTTTACTTTTGAGTGACCAACACCAAGGGATATTGTCAGATAAGGTGATTACATTCAAACATTCCGTATGAGAACCTGGGGAGACTTTCATCAGCCAAAATGTTGACATGGAACATTTGTTCATTTTGATGCGCTTAATTGATATTTTCTTCAAAGGAGTGTGGAAACGCTCACTTCAATGAAATGCTTGCACTTTTGTACGTTTTCACTTTAGATAGAGGGTAAAATGGAGAATTTGGTGTTGGCAGTGGACGACTTTCAATGAGAAAAATTTCACTGGGGCATTATTTACGGTCGAATGTGAAAGAAAGAGCCTAAATTTCTTATCACTTAATTATGTCTTGGTACAATTCCATGCTGGAGCCTCAGCATTTTGGCAAGGCTATTAATAGTTGTAGTAAAGTGACTAATGTCTCTCTTTGACCAGTAGTTTCATGACTGGCCTTTCCTCAGGCACTCCACAAAGCTTTACGTTTCTTCTAAATCAAATGTGAGTACTGCAAACAAAATGGGGTATAGTGACAGGAATGAATCCACTTATGTATTCATTCATCCAACGGTTCATCCTTCTATCCAAGAATGTGGCGTACTGTACGTCAGACACTGAACTTGGTAGAAATTGCTCTAGTTAAAACTTGGTAGCAAACAGTGATATTTGCACCTCCCTGCCTACTCATTTGCAGTCTGTACTCTGGGCTCCCAGTGAGAGGCCCAGGAAGAAGAACAAAGAATGCCTATTTCACAGGTGTTAGTGCTTGGAATGATTGATGAAATTTAAATTTGGAATCAAACACCAGCTTTCTAAGGTGTTCATAATCATCCTGATAGTCTGATATTAACTCTTAGGTCAGTTTGGAGGGGGGGAGCAGAGAACAGAATGGGTCTTTCTGAAGAAGGCCAAGAGCTAGGCCAGGATGTTCTGAATTTCAAGCTGCAGTTCATCTTGATATTATTACTAATCAGGGCACCTCCTTCAGTTCCTGTGGGTGCTTATAAACTGCAGAGTGCATGCAGTTCATGAATTTGGCTGCTTCTCCGTAGCTGCTATGAAAATTGCAAACAAAATTGCGTTTCATTTTGCTTTGACAGGCAGTGTTAATTTTATTCATCATTTTAGCAAATTGTATAATATTTCAGTTGTGTGCGGCATTGCCTTTGTCTTTTTCTGAAGTATATTTATGCTGAAGATATGAAAACAACAATAAAGAAGACACCAATAATAGCGTCTTGTAGTAAAAAGGGCTTATTAAAAGGATATTTTCTGCCTGGGTGAAAAACTTCCTTGAACATGTCATAAATAGTTTATAACACGCAGAGCTACACTTTTATTGTCTGTAGAAGTTGACTGTCTAGCTAGCCACATTTTAAAAATTACAAAGTAATTTCCTGTCCATTTTGAATTTATATTTTGTTTACCCAGACCTTGTTCTAGTCTAATTAGACAATGACCATCTTTTTGAGGTCATCACAAAGGCTGAGTAAATCAGACCCCACAGGAGACTTGGGGGTGAATGGGGAGTGTGTGCTGGCTAGGGAAGGATAGGGGAAGCCTGTAAAGATTTATCCGATAACAAAGTATATACATTTTCATTTTGTAGAAAAATTACACATGCCATAACAGCCAGTGGGTTGGTTTTATATTATGTGCTTCCCAAGCTCTTCATTGTAGTTTCGGCAATTCGAGGAGCCCTGCGAGCAGGCAATAAAAACAGAGCAGACTTCGTGCTTGCCTTTTTCATTGATGTCTCCTGCACAAGGCAAGTTCTGTTCAAATCATCACTGGGGACTGGTGGCATACTCTCCAACCTCAGATGTGAAGGGAAGAGGATCCTTTCTGCCAGGGGTTTAAAAGAAAATAATGTTTATTCACAATACTTTTTAGGACATAAAGACTTTAAGATTTACAAGATTGCTGGTAAGGATGATTCATAACCGAAGTCCAGTTTTCCTTAGGGATTAACCACCATGGTTTGTTTTTTGTTTTTCTAGCATAGCAACTGAATTTCATCATTCATTTTGTCATTTAGCAATAGAAGACAACTTCACCAAAGAAGCTCACAGTACGAGTAAAATTGGAAGTAAATGGAAGCCATATGTTATTGCTGTAATTCCAAGGTTAAAAAAAGCTAGAGTTTTGGCTACTGCCTTTTATTCTAAGTGGAAGGAAGGTAAAGGATGCTTTTATTATCAATAGCCGTAAGTTTTTTAAAAAAGACATAGTTATTTATTTTGTTAATGGCAGCACGAAGAGCACACGACCAGAGCGTTCAAAGCAAGACTGATGTCTGGCAGTAATCCATTTCTTAACTTATGTACAGCTGTGGAGTTATTAATGCTAGTCAGGTTATGTGCAAGGATTCAGGAAAATTCTTTATTCCTCATTGACTCTTGACAGTTATTGTACCTAGAAACTGGGTAACGTGTTCTGAAGTGAGCAATTATGGAAATGTTTACTTCACTGGCTGCATGTAAATGTGTGCAGAGAATGTACCAGAATTTTTCCTTGGGGGTATTTAATTCTCTCCAGGGCAATGAAAATCAAATGATTTCTTTCTTTTTTTTTTTCAAAGCTTTTTTTTTTTTTTTAAGTGTTATAATGCAGCTGAATAATGATGAACGCAGTAGAGGAAAAGGAGAAAGGGAGAGAAAAGGAGAAAGAGTGAGCTACCAACGGATCTGGAAAACAAATTTCACTATGGAAGCTAAGACCCAGAAGGGATGAGTTGAGGGTGGATGTGGACTGAAGGCTAGCCCTGGGGGAGACCAAAGTTTGCTGGGGAAAATGATGGCAAATGACTATTATTCTGCGGTGGTACAGTGGTGCTTGTAATACATTTATCTTTGTAAGAACTTAAGCAATTCGCTCAGTATTGTTCACATCGAAGGGTATCACATTTGCTTGTTAATTAAATGCAGTATCAGTGCTTACTGTCCCTGAACAGTTTGGGGAAAAATCCAAATATATATGCAGAGTTATGAAATTTCTGTGCGTGCAAATGGATTTTGTACAAATCACAACCAAATTATTAATGGTACCAGTTGAGGTTTCTCCTTCTCTTATTTTGTTTTCCTCTCCTGTCATCTACCAGGTTTGCAAGTCCTCTTATTGCAATGATGGAGAGACATTTTCGGGATTCTTTCTTTCCTGAGAGGGAAAAAAAAAATCATGGGAATTAAGAGATTTAATGTGAATCAGAATGAGATGTTTCCAACACTGTGACATGTCTAAAGCAAATGAGTTCTGCGAAAGTCCGTTATAGAGAGATTCAAGCGGGTAGACTCTTAACGCCCAAGCATCCAACAAGAAGTTGGGTACCTGTGTGCGCAACTGAAGTCACATGGCGCTTAGTCAGAGGAAACTGGCTGAAGTTTATTGCTCTTTCCAAAGTGCTGGTTGTACCAAAAAGTCATTTTAAAAAATTTCCTGCAGATATTTCTAACAGTAGTGAAAGTAAATATTAGTCTGAATTGGCCTCTGTGGTCATCTGCCTGTCATTAGAATAGACTTAGATTATATTAATAAGAAGTAGTTGCCGACCTTTACACTTTTTTTTTTTCTTCTTCTTCCTGAATTTCTCCTGAATTTCTTAAGGAGGGGTTTCATGAAAAGGGTTTTTATGTCTTGCAGAAAATTGAGTTTTGTAGACATTACCTAACTCTTGATTTGTCACACTGGGATCAATAACATTTCGCTGCTCTTAAAC
>NC_143142.1:41340000-41440000 GCF_059928025.1 Delphinapterus leucas | reverse complement strand
TTTTAGATGTGGTTTTTGAAATAGTCAGATGCCTGATGCCTCTGTGTGTATGTGTGTGTGTCTGTGAGAGAGTGCATAGGTGTGTGTGTCTGTGTATTCCTTCTCACTAGAAACCTCTTTTGTTTACATGCAAAAAGTTGTTTTCGTTTTAAGGTGCATCAACAGATTTGTCTTGTTTCTTCCCAACCTTAGCTGTTTCTTTTTTTTTTTTTTTTTAATTCTCCCACGGTACCTATCTTTGTTACTTGGAAATATTTCTTCATCTCTTTCTCTTTTTTATGGTGCTTTTCTTTTATTACACCTGTCTGTCATGCTTTGTGCTCTACCCACTTCATAACTTGTGATGTTGCTACTTTCCTCTCCAACTCTCACGTCATTATTGAAGACTTTCTTTATCCCTATGACTCCCTCTTTCCTTTTTATTTTTCCACCAGCCTTCAGCAGCCTCTGTCTTCTGAACTCAGATTTTGGAAAACACTCAGGTATTTTGGGCCGTCTTCCGGTGAAACGATTTCCCCGATTTTGATGGGTGACGTAGTGTTACTTTGCTGCTGCTGAATTGCACTGGGAGAGTTAGGATGCTTTGACAGTTTAGCCACAGATACACAAGTTCTAAAGTCAGGTGTGCGTGGATTCAGGAAATAGTCTAGCTGCAGCAGGAGATGTGGTGTGTGTTGGTATAAACGTATTGCACACATCCATGCCTGTCTGTGTTCGTATTGAACTGGGGCGTACGTACATACGTAGAGCTAGAGAGTGAGGGAGCCCCATTCTTACATTTTCAAGTGAATAAGAAAATTTGAAGTCCGTTTCTGCTCTTTATTATCTCTGGTCAGGAGAAAGAAAAAAAAAATATCCTCCTTGTGTGTGCACTTTTCTAGCTCTTTCCTTGGCTGTCTTTTGACACCGTGTCACCTGACCTTATCAGGAGGGAGCTGGGGGCTTGGGCTCATGTTTACCCAGGCCCCTCCTGGGATTGAACACTACCTTTGAGTCCAGCTTCTTTTAGCCTCACAGACAAAGACAAGGAGAGCATTCTCACAGAACCCAGCCATCCAGTGTAAAACAGTTCCAGCTGTGGCTGCTCGTGAATTTTTTTTTTTTTTTTTTTTTTTGCGGGGGGAGGGGAAAAAGTATTGGCTTGTTTTTTAGGTGTGGCCACATTCATAGAGCTGTCTCGAGGCATTGATTTTTAACGGATTCAGTTTAAAAGTGGTGAGGGATTAAAACACCAACCCTTTTGGAATTTGGCAAATTATAACAATGTTTTAAACTCTAGTCACTGTGGCTGGAGGGATTCAGGTCTCTAATTGTGAAAGGCAGAAAGGGTCAGATGTTTTCAGATTTACCCAATTTATAGTATACTTAGGTTATTACAGCAGCACAATGTTATTTTATGTTTTAAATTTAAGATCACGTTTAACTATTGAATGATTTCCCTGACTGCTTTCTGAAAAGCTTTCCATTGAAACATCAAGGCAGTGAAATTAATTATCCTAAATGCAGACACATAAACTTGGAGGGGGTATGGTTCCTGTCTTTAAACGAATGCTCTGCCTGACGAAGCCACCACCCTGTGAGGGTTTTATAGGAGTATTCATTGTGGTTCAGTGATTGGAGACTGACCTCAGCTTTCAGTTAGCCAGTGCTGGACCCGAGACCAGGGAAGAGCCCTCGAATTCGACTCAGATTGTGACCCTTGCTAAGTGCTGGTTCGTCCAAGGGTTAAGATTAGAACAGAGCCATCTCGAAGAATAGGATGATGGGTGAAGTCAGGCGACTGAGGTGAAATTCTACCTCAGAGAGAAAGAGGCAACTTTTCAAACTTGGACGAATGGTGGAGACTCTTCTGTGAGGGAAAAAAAAAAATCCTGCGTGGAGGTGATTTTTGATACATGTTAGAGGATCCGGCGGCCTTCCTGTGGGGGTTTCTGGTTGTCCTCTCCTTGGATAGAGGGCTTGCACTGCTCGTTACACAAACAGAGGTGCCAGCTGCCTTTTGGACAAAGCAGGCACACTGTGGTTAAAGTCCTTCTCTGAGCGCTTAACGCATTTGAGGAAAGGGTTTTGTGCTGAAGCACTTTTAAGTATCCACTGGAACACTTGAATCTGGCGCCCTAAAAATTTTAAAAGCTCTTTTATCTGTGCTCCACGTGGTGCCTTTCACTCAGACATCTTCTGTGTTCTTTGCTCTCCTTGGCAATTGGAAAGCGCTTTATTCTTGCGCGATTTTTTGTCTTGTTTTTCTTATTTGCAGGTGTCCCTGGTAAAGGCCTAAAGGGGAAAAAAAGCAGCAGAATTTCTTACTTGAGTACTATTTCCACTTGAGGTGTGGCATTTTGTATATAATTTAACTTAATTTTTTTTAGGCTTCTGACCAGCCCTTTCAAAAGGATTCCTCTGCTGGCTTGTCACATTTGTAATGAGACACTGAGACACAGCCTAGCACAGCCATGCTGCCTGTCATTCCACTTCCTAACCCCCCACCCCCGCCCCTTTTTTTTTTTTTTTTTTTTTTTTTTGCGGTGTACGCGGGCCTCTCACTGTTGTGGCCTCTCCCGTTGCGGAGCACAGGCTCTGGACGCGCAGGCTCAGCGGCCATGGCTCACGGGCGCAGCCGCTCCGCGGCATATGGGATCCTCCCGGACCGGGGCACGAACCCGTGTCCCCTGCATCGGCAGGCGGACTCTCAACCACCGTGCCACCAGGGAAGCCCTCCGCCCCCTTTATTAATTCTGTGCTTGGCCAGTCAGTAGGAGTGCAGCTCTGCTGACTTCCTCTTTCCAAACACTGACCTGTATGATTCCTGAAGCAGACCCTGCCTCCTAAGGCCTGGGTATGAAGCACCCGCCTGAACTTTGTTCCTGGTCCACTGGCTGCTGTTCTGGAGGCGCGCCGCCGGCTGCCATGCTGTAGACATGCCTGCTTCCCCCACTGCTGCTCTCCCAGCCCCCCGGCCCACTCGGAGCCTCCCCTTGTCTGCCATCTCTGCACCCATCTCCTTTCTGTGCTCTGCACTCTTGTTTCCCTTCACCTGGTCCCAGAGGCACTTGATGCCACCAAGAAAAGTTGTCGAAAGTTTCAGCTGGAAGAAGTGTTAACGACGATATTCAACAGTTCTCTGTGTTCTCATTTTAACCTTCCAAACTCTAGAATGGAGCCGAGGAGTTATTTTTTTCCGAAACCCTCAGATTCATAAACAGAACTGTTTTATAGTCCTAAAACGGAGAGGGCCTTCCCCAAAACATACTTAGTCTCTCTAGAGGGGTGCAAGGGCGATTTTTCAAGAGTCCTGAAAGTGGCATTCCAGTTTGAACAAAAGGTAAAAACCTTTGCCTGGGATGCGAGAGGATTTTTTCTGCTAGTTTTAGGCCAGCAGGGTTCTAATAAATGCTGATTAAGTACCGCCTGTGATTCCTTCTGTTATTTTTGACCACATGCTTTATTATAGCCACCTGCCTGATAAGATACTCCACACTGCACTGGGCCGTCACAAGCCTCTTAAAGTGTGCCACACTGAGATTTTTTTTTCTGTTTTTTTTGGTAAGACTGTATATCATAGTGTTTATTAAAAAAAAAAAGTCAGATTGCTTGAGCACAATTTCTACCTCTACCTTTTAATAGCTGTGTGATTTAGGGAAGTTACTTAACCCCTCTGTGCTTCCTATCTGCAAACTGATGCTAATAATAGTACCCTCTTCATAGGGTTCCCTTAAGAAGTGATGGAGGTTATGCCTTCCCAACGCCGTGTCAGTTTAAAACACATACTAAGTGTTCAGTAAAATGGTAGCCACTATTAACACCCTATAGAGTCATTAGTAAGTCAGTAGTAAATTTCCTATCTTCCACATTTTGCATTTCCATAAAATATATCCTTTGGAACAAACCTTGCGCCTCGAGATTAGAGTCAGCTAAGTTGATCTGGGCCAACGCTGTGCTTCGAGATAGAACGTGAGCTTACCCTGCTTACCCTGTGTGTACACGTATGAGCCTGTCCCCTCTCTTGACAGTCTGCCTAGTATTGGTGTCGAATAACAACAAAATCAAAGTCGGTTTTCACGAAGAATAATTTCCTCACGTGTGTGTAAACTGCCTCTTGCTTTTCTCATTATTCTCTCTTCCTGGCTAGCTATGAAGAAGTTGCTGCAGATACAGCACCACACAAACCAATGTGTGCCGCCAGAGCACGGGGCAGCCAGTGGTCATTTTTATATCGCTTGACTCTTCACCCCTAAGTCCATTGTTTGTTGATAGGATATAAAAGGAATTTCTTAACCAGGAAGTAGAAAATGAGAGCTATACAGGTGTAAGGAATGATTTGCCCAGAATGTGTGTAAGTGAGGATGTGAGGTTTTGATAGAACTGGTGGGAGTGGATTTGGGTGATGGGGATATTTCTTGGAAGCCATTGTATTGAGGTGATTGGATCTGTGGTTTATAGTATCCTTGATCACCCCTTGAAACTACTAAATTGGAAACAAATATCCCTAAAAGTCTAGGCGAACTCCATTCTTCTCAGTGGGTTAATTCAATTTATTATTGTTTTTAATTATAACACACGGAAAGGAATTGGTCAGACACAGGAGAGGCTTGTGTCAGCATTTATATGTTATCCTTCTAGTTTCCAGGAAAGCTCATGCGTACTGGATGTGGGCTTCACTGTGTCTTCCTTCTATGTTTCTCACTTTGAAAGCAGCCCGGAGTCCTTCAGGATCCAGTTGTACAGTGTGTGGTTCTGGACCCGACTTTTTTGTGTGTGTCTGGGATTGAATAAGAGTGTGGAATCCCATGAAGTAATGGTGACTGTATCTGAAACAGACAAAAGAAGTGACACAAAAAGGTAGTGGAAAGGAGTTTTGCTCCTTTTCCCACGGCATCGTCACTCCTTGTAAAAAATGAAGAGAATCTGTTTGTAGAAGTGTGTGTGTGTGTGCGTGTGTGCGTGTGTGTGTGATCTGTTACAGTATTGTGATGTGCACTCAGCTACAATGTGGGCGTTTAACCTTTACATTTGTTACTTAATAATGATGTGTCTTTATTGCATGTACATGTTTGAGGCATTTCTCTGACATTTCCCCTATTACTCTCAGTGCTGGGAGTGTTGCAGGCAGGACGGCCATCTGTCAGGGCTGCGGACGAGGGCCGAGGGGAGATCTGTGTTTGGGTGGTGGCTGTTGGGGAGCACTGAGCGTGACGTCCTCTAAGGATCCTTCCAGCTCTGAGCCTGCAATTCTATGAAATAATTTGGCTCTGATGTAGTGTGCCAGGGACAGTTTTTTTTTGAAACCTAATGTCATATCATATTCTTTATCAATATATCATATCACTGCAGTTTGTGACATTCTGCTGTAAAATGCTAGACCATAAAAGCCTATAATTTATAAGGCTATATTAGGTACTTACTTTATGTATTATAGCCTGATAGCCTTGTAATTCAACATTGCCTATCATTTATTCTATATATAATTCCATGGAGGGTTCTGGTGACATTATAAACCACAGAAGCAGAGCTCAAGTGGTTAGTCATTAGAACCCCAAGATAGAAATACCTTGTATTACATTATTCAGTATTTATTATTTTCCGTAATGTGCAGGTAAAACACTTGGATTTGAAACGTTTTTTATTTATGCTCCGTATCACAGTGTTCATATACATGTCAATCAGAAGTACTCTGGTTGAATACCACATCACAACCATATGTGACCTTGTTTTTGTTTAAAACGTATGTTTGTTATACAAGGATGTGTTGTCCATTCCTCTGCATAACAAGTTTTTCCCCCAGCTGGTTATCAAAGAGAAAATTCTGCTGCCCATCCATTGTGAAGTTTGTTGCCTATTAAGTTCAAGAGAAGCAAAAGACATTTGTTTTTGAATGAATTCTAAGTCATTCATACAGAGCTTGGTCAAAAGTAAATACTCGACAAGGCTCTTTTACACAAAAACCACTGTAGTATTGGTAGTGGGCCAAAGGCTGTAGTTATACTAACATATGTTGAAATGCATTAGATCATTATTGTAGAATGCTGTAGTATATTTTTATAAGCTGTCTTTGTGTCCAAACTAATTACATAATAACTTCGATTGATGTAATCCTCTTACATAAAGTTGGTTCTTGTTTTATAAACAATACTGCTCTCTCTTCCGTTCCTCACTCCCTCACTACTCCTCTTTACCTTTTCAGGGATGTTTTGATTATAGAAGCCGTGGGTGGTATGACTGATTAAGGTAACAGCAGCAGCTGGTATATTTCATCTGATTTCAGAATGAGAATTAAGCTCCTCCCCCCCACCCCCGCCAATTTCCCATCAATATAGGTAGCTTTTCCTTGAGATTTATAGAGACTAAACGTTTAGAGAAAGAGAAAGAGGACTAAAAGTTATTAAAGTAACTGAGTTATAAAGTAACTGAAGCCAACCTACTGTAAAAAATGACCTGTTTTATGACATCACATTATAATAACTATTCACAGTGGTGAGCAAGTCTGTGGAGGCTCCATGGCTATAGTCACTTATTTGTTAAAAGGGGAGGAAGAGAGAAAGGGATTTAAAAAGAAGAAGAAGAGAAGGAAGAAGAATTAGGAGCAGCCAGCTGACTGCTTTCAGTTTAAATCACAGTGCAATTTCTTTTCTAGCCAGTAAGTGACTTGGAAGTATTGAAAGATAAACAACCTGAGCAGAGGCCTTGGATTCTTGCCATATGCTAGGATCTCAATTAAGGGATGACGTTGCAAGACACTTGAGTTTCATCACAAGTGATTCGGGGCTCTGTGGGTCAGCATAGCAGGCAGTGGCCTGTTCCAGTCATGGGCAGTGGTGGTTTAGGGGCATCACCACCTGAATTGGCATTAATGGGACTTAGTAGCACAAATCTTTTCAAACTGAAAGGAGAATAGGCCCCTAAAGGAGAAATGCTGATAGAAGAGTGAGGGCTTAAATGTACTTAAATCTCCTCTTTGTTAGTAATACTTTTCTCTTTTTTGTCATATGCTGAGGCATTTACTGATGAATCAGTAACATGGAAAATCACAAATGTGAGAACTTGGATTCTCCATAGAGGACTGAGATTTTTTTCGGTGCTATTCAAAAGACAGGTTGGAGGGAATGTTGGAAATACCACATTTCTGGGTGCATGAATAGTGATTCTCTCCATTTTAGCTCTAATTTGCATTGCCTGTGCTGTCATATTTTGCTGTGGCCCCATTTTCTCTAAGTATTGCATTATTGACTTAAAAGGTGTCATTTTCCGAATGATGGAGGCAAGGAAGTACATTTTCCTTATTTTGTAATTTGCACACAGATTGAAGAAGACTTACCACTGTCACAAAATTTGGATATGATGGATCTTGTATTTTAACTGGATTGTAGGAGTAGGGAAATCTACCAGCACATTAATTTTAATGGAACATTGTGGCATCCTTGAGAAATATTTTGAAAGTTAAGTCATGCTAATTTTCTTCCTTACTTCTCTCCTCCTGTTTCTTAAGTCCTGATCGTCTCTGACTCTTTACTGTTCTGTGTCATCGTGGATGATCGTTAATTCAAGATAATTGTGGCTTCAGTTCTGTTATATTTAGTGTGGTGTTTTTCACCCACAAAAGTACAGTGCAGATATTAACTTTGTTATTCTGAGCAGGAACAAAATAATGTGATAAGAAGCTAATTTCTTTTACCTGTGCTTCCCACAAAAAGATAAGAAAATGACTGTAGACATGCATATCCATTCTTCCACTAAGCCTTTTGACACCCAAGTGTTTGTGGGCACAAGGATTTTTGCACACTTTACTTGAGAGTAGAGCTCTGAGTTGCACTTTGATGTGACCCACTAATAATGGGTAATTTAGAAACCCAAATTAGAGGTAGCTAGTTTTGTCTGTCTTTTTGTTTTGCCCTAAGCCTACCTTTCTCTTACTCGGTGCAGATGAAAAACTAGCTAAGTGGGTGTTGGGAAGGAAAAATATTGTGTTAACAGCCAGCATAGCCAATGATGGAACGAATAAAGAAGGTAGAAAGATTATAATATTTGATGGGCTTTTGCTTAGAATAAGCATGTAATGTTTATATTCCTTTTGTCAGACATTCTGATGTAGTATTAAGATTGTATGTTAATGATGCTATGTCATTATTATATTATACCTTATATTAATGATAATCTCCAAATCGATTTAGTTATCAGTTTAGGATTAATAATCACTCACTGTGTTTTTCTGGATGTAAAATTGGTGTGAACTAAATGTTTCTGAGCTAATAGGACTTCACTAACTTCGTAAATATGAAAGACAGTGATATATATACCTGTATTAATGAACCTTTGGAAGAAGTAGCGTAAAAGTGAAGCGTAAGATGTGTATTAAACTCATTTCATTTTCAGTGAGCTGTCTTCTCCTTGAACTATGCCGGCAGCGTTAATGCATTACGTTCATGTATTGAGGGAAATGAGACCTGTAAGTACTTCCTTTGCTGTCCAAGTAGCCATCCTGAGTGGAGCTCTTTCTCTCTCTCTCTTTCTCTCTCTCTCTCTCTCTGTCTCCATGTATTCAGCATTAAAGTGATATTTTACATTGCTCAAAAATTATGTGAGTGTTTGTTGCTGTTGTGTAGGAAGGAAATAAATCAAGGGCTTTTGTGGGATTTTAAAGTCCTCCCAAGAGGAAAGAGCTAATATTAAGGCCTTCACAAGTGGGATTAATTTTGTATATCTCTCAGGAGTCTATTGGGTATTATATTTATACATTATAAAATGTGTTTTGATATGCCTTAAATTAATATTTTTCTATCTGCAGGTGAACGTGAAGGTAGCAGTTTCCATCTGGGGTGGGAGGAGCAGAGGAGAGGGAGGTGTGTGGGAGCAGTGACAAGCCTGGTATCGGGCGGGGATACACTCTTTGGTCCGATATTCAGATGGTCTCCTCTGGTGCTCCGCATTAGCCTCGGAGGCAGAATTTACCTGTTTACCTGTATGGTGGGACTCAAAGAAAAAATTCTCTCCTTTGTCCACTACCACTTTTTAAATTTTGATTTTAAAATTTATGTCCTTAAAAGTAAGCTCTTTCTGCACGTGGTGCCAGTGGCCGATTGCCAAACTTTGTGCTTCTCCGCCATCAAGAGCAGCTTCTCTGGACGTCTTTTAGCAGATGCTGTCAACTCATCACCTTTCTCTCACTCCTCTCACACCGCCTTCGTGGATCACTGCATGTACTGGTGCTCGTGTGTTAGGGGGAAGGGCACAGCTGCAAAAGGGTCACCCCTGGAGGCCCGAGCTTCCTGTCTCCGTGGTGTAGGCAGTCCTGGTCAGTCTACTCCTGTGACCTGTTTCCCCTTCCTTTCCTTATATTTGTTTGGCAGGAAGGCCCATTGGCCCCAGAGCAGAACACTAGCCCTCAGCTGGTGGGGGAGGAGGGGCGAGAGGGGGAGCCAGCTAGTCATTTGTCATCATGTGTATGTGGTGTTGGTCATCAAAATGTGTTGTTTTGAAAGTAACGTGTGTTTCTCGCTGTCTGCTTAATAATCGTTGTTATCTTAAATGAGTGAGGGCATTGCAGTAACATCAGGACTGCATGAATGGTTGCCTGGTTGGCCTATAAATCAAAGTGTAAAGATTCTGTGAGTTTATTTTCATTTGGTCACAAGTTTGGGTCTGTCTGGACTACGGCCAACTAGGGCTCTTGATGCTAGTAAAAAAAACACAAAAAAACAAAAAACGAAAGAAAACCTTATTTGTGTCTTTTTTAATGCTGTCTTTGGCTTCACCTTCTTATTTTTTTCTGCTTTGCTCCACAAGCTGTACTGGAAGAAATTTTAAAGTTCATCCTCTGCAAAACCTCAGTTACACGATAGAAAGGTTTATTCAAATGTCTGTCATACTCTTACAAGTTTTATCACAGCATGATCCAGTGGCCCCACAAATCGGCAGCGAATCCACCGTAAATTTTTCAGTTCCTTGATGATTGAGTGTTTGCACCATGGCACGTTTTTTTGGCAATATTTTACAGGTCGGATAAAGAATTTGTTTTGAATGAAAGCCCAGATGAGGTTTGTAAGTTTTTCTCTTTTTCCTCTTTATTTCTGATTTTTTTTTTTTTCCCCTTTGGGGTTGGAACATTTTTTTCTTCGTGCTCTGATGCTTGGTTGAGCAGTAAGATACTGAGGTGCTTGCCCTGCCTGACAGACATAAAGTTAAATATACAACAATGAGGAAGGAATCTAGGGGACAAGCCGTAAGTCCCACAACAGACTTTAAGATGCTGTTAATATATTCAAATGACAACTCTCCCATCCACTAGACAGAACATCTTATTTCATTTTGAATACAAGTCTGAAGCATGCCCCAAGAATTTTACATTGAATGTCTGGTGGTATGCAAGTATTTCTTCATTATTCCAAAGTGCCTGCCCACAACTGTATCATAAATATGAATAGATTCAGCTCCGTTGAACTTTGTTACATTTCCTGTCCAATGAGACTGCCTCTCCCGTTTCATTGTGATGGTAGGTTCTCCGTTTTTCAATCATGCATAATCTTTGAGAAAGTATTTTGTCAATAAAACTTTATTCATATACCATTAATAAATACCATGTGTTTAATTGTCTTCGATGGTATGGTAACCATTTCCATTTTATATAGTTAGATGACAGCCCAGTAGAATCAGCTGACTCTAGGAGGATTTGGGCCATAGGCTTAAGAAGTCGAGAGAGACTGCTTTCTGGTCATGCATCATCTACATAGGAAAATTTCCCAAGTTTCTCCTAAACCAGGCCAAAATTACCACCACGACTGCTGACCTTACTGAGGGATTTCTTGTGGGTTTGCTGATCTCTTGGCATTCCATACACAAAGGAATCCCTTGACGGCAGAGGAATCTCTACACTGCGGGATCAATAACTTGCAGTGGAGACTCCAGAAGCCAAAGCATCAAGGTGTCTGCATCATGGCTGAAGGCTCTTCCCCCACTCTTTGGAAGTGAAAAAAGGCAGGGGGTAAGGAGATTGGATTCCACGTTCAGATCTTCCACCTCTGCCTCTGAGTTTGCATGAGTTGTTTAATCTATCTGACCTTCAACTTAGTATCTGTAGGATGACACCTTTGAAATATTAGGGCCCTTTCTTTTCTGATGTTCTGTGGTTCTACCTAATTTTGTTTTATTGCTTTTATTATTAATAATGGGGAACTATAGTCCACCCAACCCCAAATTAGCCACTAGGGACAGCTAGCAGACTTCTTATAATAATGTCTCTATACAACGCACCATTGTGATCAAAACTTTTAAAAATAAAAATATGCAGCCCTAGCTGATATAATTTTTTTATGACTTAGGAACAATCTATATGTACTAATAGTTGTAACTAATATTTATATAGTCTTTCTACGTTTCAAGCTCTGTTCTGAGTACTGTACATGCCTTTGTACCAACCAGATTTAGGTACTAATATTATTATAATCTCCACTTTACAGATTGGGGAGCTGTGGAACAGAGAGGTTAAGTAACTTTTTCAAAGTCATGTAGATGGTGAATGGTGGAGTTGGGATTTGAACTTAGACAACCTGCCTCTGGATTCCAAGCTCGTAACTCCTATACCAGGCTACCTCTCAAATACCCACATCTGTCCCTTTCACTACATACAAATCACAGAGGCCCTCCTGTGTCTGCTGCTAACATTCACTATTGTAAACAAAAGTTTGACCTTTTAAACATCTGAGCATGTAGAACTGCAGTAAGAGAAGCTTCCCAGTAGGGCTAGCCTGCTCGTATTGCGGCTACCTGTCAAAATTTCTTTTCTAACTCTTTAATCTTTAAAACATGTTATAGGGATTTAAACTTTATTAAGATTCATGCTATTTTTAAGGTGCCGTTGAGAGCGCTAAATTGTGGTTAGTCATTTACAAATCAGTGGAAAATGACTTAATCAGGTTGCTTTCCTTCCAAAGCTGGAGATCAGTTACATTGAGGGGACTGAGCATTCGAGCGGGAGGGGCTGGTGGATGAGGAGAATTGATGCATACGACTCTAGGTGTCTGAATAAATCTGGACAGTGTCCTAGAGGGGGGTCTTAGGATTACTGTGAGACCTCTGATGGGGAGAGAGAAACTAGGCAACCATGAGTAAGTTCGGGAAAGAAAGTGGGGAAGTACAGTGTAACATCATCCATTATGAAACCTACCTAGACTGAGTGAAGTAAGTCAGGCAGAGAAAGACAAATATCATGTGATACCGCTTATATGTGGAATCTAAAAAAAAGGCTACGTATGAACTTACCTACAAAACAGAAATAGAGTCACAGATGTAGAAAACAAACCTATGGTTACCAGGAGGTAATGGGCTGGGGTGGGGGGGAGGGATAAATTGGGAGATTGGGATTGACATATACACAGTACTATATATAAAATAGATAACTAATAAGGACCTATTGTGTAGCATAGGGAACTCTACTCAATACCCTGTAATGGCCTATATGGGAAAATAATCGAAAAAAAGAGTGGATATATGTATATGTATAACTGATTTACTCTGCTGTACACCCGAAGCTAACACAACATTGTAAATCAACTATACTCCAATAAAAATGAAAAACAAAACAAAACAAAAACCTACCCAGGGCCAGTCCTGAGTCCAAGAAAGGGAGAGGTGAATATCGAATTATCCTCTTTCTTCTTGTTCTTTGGTCTCTCCTCCTCTCCCCACATTGCTGTTCTCAAAAGTCAGTGCCAAGACAAGTAGTTTGAACAGGAGAGTGAAGCACAACAGGAGTTAAGTAGTTGCTGTGTGTGCCTGTGTGTTATTGTGTGTACGTGTGTGTGTGTGTGTGTGTGTGTGTGTGTGAGATGGTGGGACAGGAATGGTGGTGGAAGCTAACTGAAGTTTAGATTTTTGTTTTATATTTTTCAAAAAATGTATGTTGTGAATAACAGTTGGCTTACCAACACAGTTTTGGAAGACAGCCTATAAAAACCTAATAATAATAACAGCAACAACTTAATAATATAAAACCTACTATTATTGTCTCACTTAATGAAGCTGTTTATTTTGGCCCCGATGACACTTGGCCTCCGTTAGTTCAGTCTCCAGGAATATGCTTTGACTTTGCCTACAGACTTGATTTATTTATTTTTAAATCACCTATCTATCGATCTATCTATTTTAGTGCAGTTTTAGGTTCACAGCAAAGTTGAGAAAAAGGTACTGCCTGCAGACGTTTTGCTTCCTTTCTTTTATGCTACACTGTTTCCTTTGAGGAGTGTAACAGAATAATTATTATTTTCTTCTTTTTCACGGTGTCCATATTTCTGTCCCCTCCCTCAGCTTCTTCCTCTCTGCTTCTTCCTTTTTCCCATCTAACTCTCTGTCTCACAAAATATCTGATGATGTTTTCTTGATTTAGCTAACAAATAAACAGAACTTCCAGGCTTTTGTTTAATTAATAATGAAAATTACTAGAAGGAATAATCAGCATAAAAATAAAACCTGATAATGGTGTAAATTGCACTCCCCCAAATCTGGTTTTGAATAAAATTGACAGAAGAATGATAAATCTTCAACATTTGAACCAGAGAAATGGAACTTGGTGGGAATGTTGATCTTAAAAGAGAACTCACAAGGTGTTTGAGATGGACAAAAATCGATAAATGAATCAAATTATCATAATATAATTTTAATGAAAGTGAGTTGATCCTAGTGAAAATAATTTCAGTGAAATAAGAATGAAAATGGGAAACAGAGTAGTTTGTGCTATGTAAGAAATTGATAAAGGAATTGAATCAACTCAGTTGGGTTCACTCCTCAAAATGCTTTAATGATAAAAATTCATCAGTAGTGACAAAATTCTGTTTAAAAATGCTTGTTTTCAACATTGTATGTTCAAAATGTTGGAACAAAATGACAGAGTAAAAGCAGCAGGGGTAAATATAGTAATCCCCTCATTTAATCCTCATAGCTCTACAAATTAGGTGGTATTAGCTTATATCACAGAGAAGTAGTTGAGGCCCAAAGAGTTTAAAAAGTTGGAAACTGCTTGGACCAGGTATCTGATTTATATACATCATAATGATGAGGATACCAGTACTTTTTTTTATGGTATCTATCTGGAAAGAGTAAAACGGTTTGGATATAAAAGTATTTTACTACATGGAAAAATCTGGCTCTGTTAAATTCTAAATATAGTATCACGGTCATAAGTTTGATGTTCTAATGAAAATTCTAATAACCTATTCAATCAGTTTTGCAGATAGGTTAAGAAAATTATTAACCTGAATTTCTTCTCCTCAATCACAGTAACTATGATCATGTAATTCGATCATGGTAAGAATCAGTAGTTTGAAAGATGGATGAAATTAGTGTCTCCCATGTGTTAGGCACTGGGAACTAAGTTTAAATATCAAAGTTACCTTCCAATTCTGGATGTATTTATACACTTTTGGCCTGGGGCTTCATGAGACTCATTCTTACCTTGGTTTTAAGAGATCTGAGATTTCTAATAAAATAGTCTTATAATCTAAATCAGTGCCCAGGTAGTGGTTTATTGATGATTGTCCAAGCCAATGATTACAAAACAGAAGAGGAGATACTTTGCCGGCCACTTCTGACACTGCTATCCCTCTCCCACCGCCCCTCCTCTTCCCCACTTCGCAATTACCCACCAAGAGCCTCTAAGTTGATGTTCCGAGAAAGTTTGAAATAAGCCATGCTCCTTCTTGGCAGTTTCTTTGCTTCCCTCCTCAGCCCTTTTCCACCTCCTAGTTCTCTCTGTAGGTCTCTTGGCATATTTGAAAGTTCCTAAACCCACTCTGGGACGTCCTTTACATCATTCTGTACTCTAGAGGTTCAGGGACCCCTTTCTTATACTTATCCTCTGCCCCTGGCAGACGGCCTGTTCCTTCCATTTGATCTATTTTAGCTAAGTGTTAACAATGTGGTTTTGTTTTGCCTTATATTTACTTACCATCTCAAAAATCTTACCACTTAATTATTTTGATTACTTGTTTAATGCTTTTCAGAGCCATGGGCTTCATGAAGGCAGAGATTATATTTTTCTTTGATCATAGTAGTTATTCAGTAAATATTTGTCAAATAACAAATGAACTGCTAATTGGAGCAAATGCATGCTAAGATGTGAATAACCAATATGGTCTTAACCTTCCCAGACTTTTTGTTTCTAATTAGGACTTTTTTTTTTTTAGTGCAGTTTTAGGCTTACAGAAAAATTAAGGGGAAGGTACAGATATTTGCCGTATACCCCATCCGCATACATGCATAGCCTCTCCCATTATCGACAGCACTCAACAGTGTGGTCCATTTGTTACAACTGATGGACCTCCGCTGACATCATAGTCACCCAAAGCCCATCATTTCCATTAGGGTTCACCCTTGCTGTTGTAAATTCTGTGGGTTTGGACAAATGTGTGACGGCACGCATCCATCATTATGGTGTCATGCAGAGTAGTTGCACTGTCCGGAAAACCCTCTGTGCTCTGCTTTATTCATCCCTCCCTCCCTGCAACCCCTGGCAACCACTGATGTTTTTACCGTCGCTTTTTACTAGTTTTACCGCTTCAAGAGTATCATATAGTTTGAATCACACAGTTTGTATAGCCTTTGCAGATTGGCTGCTTTCACTTAGTAATATGCAGTTAGGTTCCCCAATGTCTTTTGATGGCTCGATAGCTCATTTTAGTTCTGATTAACGTCCCATTGGATATACCACAGTTTATTCATCCATTCACCTAGTAGAGGACATCCCGATTGCTTTCAGATTTGGCAGTTATGAATAAAACTGCTATAAACATCCATGTACAGGTTTTGTATGGACATTTGTTTTCAACTCCTTTGGGTCAATACCAAGGAGCATGATTGCTGGATTGTATGCTAAGAATATCTTTAGTTGTGTAAGAAACTGCCTAATTGTCTTCTACCGTGGCTGGATTATTCTGCATTTCCACCAGCAATCAGTGGGAGTTCCTGTTGCTCCACATCCTGCTCAGCATTTGGTGTTGTCAGTGTCCTGATTTTGGCCATTCTGATATCTCCTTCTAATATTTCCATAAGCTCATTGGTGGCCTTTGAGGAGTGTAACAAAGTGGAAAATGATCATTCCGGTATTAGGAGGGAAGTCATTTTGGGATACAGGAGTTCCTAGAAAGGAGTGCTCTATTATAGGAATGTGTAACCCCAGGGGAAGGTGCCTGCCTTAAGCTGTTACTGTTTTGTAAAACAAAAACATTCCATTCTATCTCGGAGCTCCCAGGTTTCCTATCATTCCCACCGATGTTTTCAGAGCAGGTCTTTGGGAAGGGGGTGTAGAAGACTCCCCTGATGTGGGAGTGGAGTAGAGGAAAACTGGGGGGTGGTGGGTGGGCAGACAGAAGTGGTTGTTTACATGTACTATATAGGGACTTCTTGTCCTGTCCTTTATAAGGCAAAAGTTATTGTCCATTGTGCTACTATCTCTTCATTGTTTGTTGACTTAACTAAGGGTTTTATAACCCTAGTAAAAACTTAGAGAGTTTTGGGATGTTTGGTCTGTTGCTCTGTTTGTTTGAAAAAGTCTGCCTCCTTTTCTTTAGTGCTGGTGAGGTCAAATGCTGGAGTCTTTCGGCCTAGCAGGGAGTGGGTAATAAGTTATGGTCAGAGTCAGCCACTCTGGGCCTGGCTGTCAGGTACAGGACTTTCAGCAGAGCTGTTTTCCTATAAGCCCATTCTGCTGAGACAAACTTGTAGGGCCCACCTGGTCAGGGGGCCACCATATCGAGACTGGACAACATCAGCTTGATCTCTTTGCTGAGTGGTTTTTAAATCAAAAAATTTTTAAAGAAGTAAAAAAAAAAAAATACACACGTGTGTGTATGTGTAAATATGTATATGTGTGTGTATGTGTGTGTGTGTGTGTGTGTGTATATAGAGAGAGGAAGGGCGGGAAAAAGGAGAGAAGAGAGAAGGAAAAGGGGAGGGGGAGGTGGGAAGAAACTGGGAGAAGGCGGGAGGGCAGAGGGGTTGGATAGAAGGAGGAGGTGATCATACACATTCTTTTGGCTTTTTTGTTTTTCCTCCTACCTGTTCATAAATGCAGGAAAAGTGAAATATATGTTGTGACTAGACAATTTGAGGTGATGAAGCCATGCACTGAATAGGCAAAGCCTTACTAGGCCCCTTCCATGCGCTAAGCATACTGTGTGATGAGGATGGCGAATAGCAGAAAACTGTGAAATTAAGCAGGGAGGGAGCTCTGCTCAATATTAGGTAACAACCTAAATGGGAAGAGAATTTGAAAAAGAATCGATACATGTATACGTATAACTGAGTCACTTTCCTGTACACCGGAAACTGACACGACATTGTTAACCAACTATACTCCAATATAAAATACAAAGTTAAAAAAAAATTTAAATAGAAAAAAAAAATTAGGCAGGGAATCAGTGTCATTTATGCTGAGGTACAAGGGTACCTTTGGAACACAAAGGAAGGTGCCGTTCAGAGTAGGGTTTGAGCGCTGAGCTTTAAAGCTCATCCTCTAGCTACTGCTGATAAATAGGCAAAGAATTTAGTTAATTACAAAACATATTAACTCACTTGCCCCAAAGTTTCTGTTTTGCTAGTAAGCAGAAGCACGGTGATGCAACTAATGTTGGACCAAATTCACCTTGACTCTGGAGATGAATTCCCGGAGACCCAGACTTCCTCTCGGGCCCCTGCATTCACACTGTAACAACTGCACTAACCCTCTAGAAGGCCAGAAGCTCACAGACAAAAGCAGAAGAATCTCGCTTTATAATAATGTATCCTGGATAAAAGGTTCCCAGGTTTCAGTACTTCACTCTGTTGAAATTGTGCCTTAATAATAAAAATGGTTATATATTATTTATAAAGTAATGGTTAGGTTTTAGCTGAACTCGGGTGACCTGTGTTTCCTTCCTAGACTCCTTGTACAGTTTTACTCTCCATGTGCTTCAATATTTTTATTTGTACCTATGAATCTCATGGGGGTTTTGAAGGTTGGAGAGATAACATAGCATCGGTAAAGTATTTCAAGCATTGAGGAGTTGCACTACATATATATATGATGCAGGAGTAATGATAATTGTAGGAAATCCAGTTCTTTGAGAAACATGCCAAAAAGTACAAAGTTTTGTGATAGAGTTTTAGCAATAGGAATAATAGTTATAATTTATTGGAAACTTACTATGTGCTAGGCATACTACATTCTATGTTCTCAGTGCATGTTTAAAAGAAACCCAGGAGGGCTTCCCCGGTGGCGCAGTGGTTGAGAGTCCGCCTGCCGATGCGGGGGACGCGGGTTCGTGCCCCGGTCTGGGAAGATCCCACATGCCGCGGAGCGGCTGGGCCTGTGAGCCATGGCCGCTGAGCCTGCGCGTCCGGAGCCTGTGCTCCGCAATGGGAGAGGCCACAACAGTGAGAGGCCCGCGTACCGCAAAAAAAGAAAAAAAAAAAAGAAACCCAGGAGTTTTTCAAATGAAGATGCTGAGCCTCTGAAGAAAAGGTTGAGTATCCTAAGGCTCTCTTCCTCCACGTTCCATGCTCCTAGCTTCCATATGGCACAGCCCCTTTCCACGTGATGCTGCCTGTCCTTCTCAGTGCTGACTGCAGCCCTGATGGGTGCTAAACACTTTACTAACATCAGCTACCTAAATCTTCCCAACCAGCCTTAGGAGAGGTAGGTATTGATTTTGTTCTATTTTCCATTTTATCTATGAGGCATATTTATCTAACATGGTCACACAGTAGATAAGTGGCAGAACTTGGATTTGAACCCTGGATGTGTCTGACCCAGAAGACTCTGGCATTTACCATTGTGTTTTACTGTCTCTGAACCTAAATCAGTTCACGCTCAGAAACTTTCCGTAGTTTCCTGAGGCTCTCAGAATGAACTTCAGAGTGCTTTCTGTGCTCCACGCTTCCTCTGTCATTTGCCTGAGCCGAGATTCACAGCCCTACCACTAGCTCCAGCCCCACTTGTGCACAGTTCCTTGAACTAACCAAGCACTTTCCTCCCCAACCTGTTCCCCTGTGCTATGCTTTCTGTCTGGAGTCAACCCCTTCCTCTCACCTCTTCTCCCTCCTTGTTTAAGGGACCGGTCCTCCAGCGGGGCCTTCCCGGAGCCCGCATCTAGGTGTGTCCACGGCGACGTTGTCTCAGGACACCTGTTGTGTAATATCTGTCTTCCGACTACCCTGTAAGCTCCATCAAGTCTGAGATCCTGCTCTATTGACGGCTGTGTTCCCAGTCCCTGGCACATAACAGGCACTCAACAAATCGCTGTTGTGCATGTATGGAAGGAAGGAATGGTCTTGATTCTATTTTGCCTGGACCCCTGGCTTTGTTTTCCCATTTCTGCATCTTTGTTTTTCACTCTACTCCCGTCAGCCCTGTAGTCATCTCTGCTTCTGGAAGTCTGTGTCCAGGGTGTCCTCTTCAGCTACTTTGGGGGTGACCTAATCTGATGCCCTGTTAGATATGAGCCCCTTGGGTGTAGAAGAGTGTACATATTGGTTGGATTGAACCAAATTGATATCATAACTCAGTCTTAAGAAGGTTTATTTCACAAGGGTCACAAGAATTGAATCAAAGGGCTGCTTCAAAAGTTTCTTTTCTGCTCAATTACAAATCCAAACTTGGTTGAGACCTTAGCTAGAATGGGCCAATTTAAAATCAGCTCATGGTTTGATCCTTCCCCGAGGAGGAGTAACCTGCCTTTCAGGCCTCCCTCACGGAACCCCCGGGCTGGGGAGGAAGATAGAGCAATAGACTGGCTCTACTTTTAGTGTGGACTTTGCGGGCGGCCCTGTTGTTGATAAATGCTTGGGAACGGAGAGCTCAGGTGCTGGATTTGAACTGCATGGATTCAAATCTTCTACTACATACTGACTCTCACACATATATGGGGCCTGAGTTTCCTCATCTGTAAAACCTCATGGATTTTTGTGAAGCACAGATGACTTGACATATGTAAAGCACGTAGCAGGGTGCCTGGCGCATTGTAATTAGCCAGTAAATGATAGCTATTATTTCTATTATAATGTTTTATACCTAAGCAGTACTTGGTGTCTGCAGAGCATTTTCACCTATTGTATTGTATTATAGTAGATGGGCAGGCAGTCCCTGGGAAGCCCACATAGGTGGTCATCTTTTGTAGATAAAGAGGTGGCCTATCTCCGGGGTCATTTTTGTAATTCTTAGTCTTAAATCTCGTTTTTCTTCAGAAGACGCCATAGGGTTATGGAAGCAGAAGGTAGATAAGCTGATGGGTCAACAGGCGCTCCTCTAGCTGGCATGGGATTCCTCCGTATGGCCTATTCCCAGTGTTGTTTCACTTAGTTAGAATTTCCTCCAGCATTGAGGCTTCCCACACATTTCTCGGGAAGCTGTTCTTTTAACATATTGCCATTAGGATTTTTTTTTTTTTCTTGAGATAAAACCTGAATTTTCCTTTGCTTAATTTAATCCCTCTTCACATACACCTCGGACCTCTTTAAATAATTCTTTTCCCTCCTTGCCATTTGCACCTTTCAGTTGCTTGTAGAGAGTTGTCATAGCTCCCTTTGGGCCTAATCCTATCACTGTAATTCATGTTGGGCAAGCTGTACATTTTGTATTAGTCTGTGGGCATATTCTGAGAATGCTCTCTTGCTGGAATAAAGGCAACTCTCCCGTGGTATCATCCAAACCTTATCATCAATAACAGCTACTAAACGTGAAACAAAGCAAGTGACTTTTTGAGAAAATAGGAAGGTGATGAACAGGAAGACGTTGTTTAACTCTTTGTATTATTATTATTATCAATTATGAGGGTGCACTTGATATAAATAATTAAATATGTAGTTGTCTTTATTTAATCTGTAATCTATATGTATAGAAGGGGATACTACACAGATAGCCCCAAATAACACATAGACTGAAAGACATTTAGGTTTTAAATGTGAAGGAGTGTGTGTGTGTGTGTGTGTGTGTGTGTGTGTGTGTGTGTTTAATGTTCTGAGAGTTTATCCAACATATTGAAGAGGAAACTGAGAAAACTAAATTTAAGAGAAACTGGAAGTTGATGGGCTGCACCCATCCTAATGGGATATGAGTTTCTTTCTAAGTCTCTAAGGCCATGGTTCTTCAGAAACATGGGCCAGCCTTTCCGATTAAAAGAGATATAAAGAATTTTGAAATATACATTTGATCAGCTACAAGCATCTCTGGCAACTTGGAAAGTGTTTTCCAGGGAAGAGAAGGTTCCATAACCACTGCTGCTAGATCAGGATATAATAAATTCCTAGGAAGCCTTCCCATTGGCTTTGGGGGCTCAATATAGTCACTGGCAGGCCAAAGAGAGCAGAAAATATCACTTGTGAATGAATTTCTGACTCTCAGGCAGCGAGCCCTCCACTTTGAGACAGTCATAGAATTTTAGAACTTCCCAGACAGAAAACAGTATAGAAACGTAGTCCCTCCTGATTTTACCAAGAAAGCAAAACCAAGGTTCAAACAGTAAGTGATGTATTTAAGATCACAGAGGAAGTTGCGGGCAGACGTGTTGTTTGAATCCAAGCATCCTTTCCTCGTTGTGCAGAGGGCTCTTTACTAAAGCTCGCTCATGGCTTGATACTCACATTCAGCTTAAAAGCCCATCCTGACAAGTCAATTGAGCAATGGGCTGAAATGGATATCAACTAAACGCTCTTTTTGAAAACAGATCTTTTTAATCATGATAAGATTTGAGCTAAATGAAAGAACTTAGATATTACTTAAATTAATTATCAATTCTGTTTTCCTCAAGGCAACAGAAGTTCCTAAAACAATGAGTCCAAGTGTTTACCCTGGCAGCTACCCCCTCCCCCAATGATCGCCTGTAACCTCCCTCTTCAGCCTCATTTCTTATCAGTCTTTTCTCATCACTGTGTCTTTCCTTGGGCTTTTTATTAGTTCACCCAGAATGTTCCTTTTAAAAAAACTATATCTGTGGTGCCTCTAGGAAAGCATCTTTCCCATGGCCGCCTTCTGAACTCAACCCAATGGCATGCTCAATATTTCTGAAACATTTGACCACCTGTCTTTCTCTGAGACCCTGTATACCTTGTTCCACCATCCGTGAGCTCGGTTCTCTTCCTTCAGCTTCATTCATGTTTATATTTCCCACCCAGCACTGCTCTCCTTCTGACCTCTGCTCTTGCTACTTCCTTGGATCGCCCCATTTCCTCACAGAGGACTCTGGAGTAAGAGCCTTTTCAGCATCATCTGGCCTCTGGGATCCTCCTCCTTCACTTTGCCCCTGTAGGGAGCCTCTTTGCAGCTGTTCAAGTCTCAAGGGTAGACTCAGAAACCCTACTTCTCTAGAAGCTCCTCTGAAATGCTCCACTTTGAACGCAGCTGCACACCCCAACCTGACATAGTCTGTCCCATCTTTGAATTTCCACTGGGCTGCTTTTTTTTTTTTTTTTTTTTTTTTTGCGGTACACGGGCCTCTCACTGTTGCGGCCTCTCCCGTTGCGGAGCACAGGCTCCGGACGCGCAGGCTCAGCGGCCATGGCTCACGGGCCCAGCCGCTCCGCGGCATGTGGGATCCTCCCGGACCAGGGCACAAACCTGTGTCCCCTGCATCGGCAGGCGGACTCCCAACCACTGCGCCACCAGGGAAGCCCCTCCCCTGGGCTTCTTTTAAGGCACATATGTTTTTCTTTGCATCATAGTTGCATATGTTTTTCAACTCTGCTAAATTAAAAAAACAAAATTACCTGTGGTAAAGTATACAGGACATAAAATGTTACTATCTTAACCATTTTTAAGTGTACAGGTCAGCAGTGTACATTCACATTGTTGAGCAGCCAATCTCCAGGGCTCTTTTCATCTTGCAAAAACTGAAACTCGATGGCCACTAAACAACTACTCCCCCTCCCCCTCCCCCCAGCCCCTGGCAGCCACCCTTCTGCTTTCTGTGTCTGTGACTTGACTGCTCTAGGTGCCTCATATTCATCATCAGTCTGGTTAGAAGCAATACAAAGAATTTTGAAACAGACAGGTGCTCATCTACAAGCATCTCTGACAACTCGGAAAGTGTTTTCAAGTGGAATCATAAAATATTCGTCCTTTCGTCATTGGCTTATTTTCACTTAGCGTAATGTCCTCGAGATTCATCCGTGGTGGAGCATATTGCACACTTTTCTCTTTGTTAAAGACTGAATAATATTCCATTGTATATGTATACCACATTTCCTTTATCCGTTCATTTGCTGATAGACATTTAGGTTGCTTACACCTCTTGGCTATTGTGAGGAATACTGCAATGAACGTGCGTGTGCAAGCATCTCTTCCAGACCCTGCTTTTAGTTTTTGAGTCTATGCCCAGAAATGGCATTGCTGGAACATATGGTTAACTTGACTAAATTTTGAGCTTATAGTGTATTATGATCCTTGAGAATGAGGACGGAGTCATTCTCATCTTTGTATCTTCTGAGCATCTATCACAGTGTCTTGTAGGTAATAGGCATTCAGGAGGTGTTTGTTGAATGACTCAACGAGTGAAGGAAGCAAATCGTTCTTAATATTGCATATGAATGACGTGTAGATTGAAATATTTACTTGGTTTGTATCAGAAGTCAAATGGCAGGGAAAGGGTATATATAAATACATTTTTTTTTAATCTGCAAAAATAAAAACCCAAGAGCACTGTATACATTCTTAGGGAGAGATTATATTGGTAGTTTTGTGATAGGCGGTTGCAGCTTTATACAAATTTGAAGAAAAATTGTTAAACTTTCCACCTTCCTTTTTACTCTGTGTATAAAGAGCTATAACCCATTAACTACTAAAAGTCACAATTGTTTCCAGAATAGTGAAAGTAGCTGTTACAAAAATGATTGTAAAATGTTAAGTAATGGCAAACAGGTTCATGCTCTGTGTAATGATCAGACAACTAGAGTAAAAGCAGCAATTATGTATTCCTGGACCACACTGGGGGTGAAAGCAAGAAAAGCAGACACCCTGACTGCATATTATGAAAAAGGCAATGCTTTATATTTACTTTGCCCTTAAAAGTTTGAATGATCTGGCTAACAGAAGTAGACAATACCCACGGTTTGGAATACATTAAAATGGCACATACAGTAAGACAAATTGCTATTTTATAGGCTTGCCACAATGTAGTAAATGTATACTTCTGGCTTGATTCATAATAAATTTGCATAACATTTGCTGGGGGTTTTCATTGTTGGGAGTTCATTCCTTTCAGCCTCTTTCTTAAGGGTGGTGCCACTCCATTATATAAGTGCAGGGGTCTCCATATGAAAAGAAAGGGGAGAGTGGGGAAGAAATCCAGCGACAAAGGTCTGTAATCAAACAAGCTGCACCCGTCCCCAGAAGAAAACAGCTGGTATCAATTAAGATTCAAAGAAAAGTCCATTTTTACAACGGGATACTGGTGTGTAGAACAGGTCCATTCCACTTCTTATTTTGCTTCTTTCTTTGGTGTCTCTGAGAGCTCCAGGCTCAGATCCACTGCTTGGGGGTACAGGGAAAGTTGGGAGACAGGAACACCGTATTCATTCAGATTGGGTTTGTAGAAAGTACCTCTCGATCCAAATGTAAATTATCAGGGAGAAAAACCTGTAAATTATCCACAACCACAAATCCACCAGCATCTGCCAAGAAGAAGCTTAATTGGTTTTATAAGAATCGGGCTATAGGTAAGTGAGACTTTGATTAAGAAGTTATGGACAGCGGTCTGGGTGCAAGCTGATGGATATACTGCTATTATATTACCAGGGAACATCTTCTACCTGTCTGATTTTGTTCGGCCCTTCAAGATGGGATTTGAAACACATTAATTTAGGTAGGGTACATGTTTTCATCTTTAAGACAAAATAAGTACATATCAGTACTGAATTACTTCTGTTGCATTTACATCGCTTTATTGATTTTGTTGCACGGTGCAGACAGCCCTTCCAGTCCCACAGTTATTCACCACTGTCCACGTCTGCTGGTGAAGTAGACATAGACTCTAGAACCCAAAATGAAGCGCGTCAATTATGATTATGGGACTTCAGGTAAAGAACTTAATTCCTCTGGGCTGACAAACGTGTGCTGAACAAGCTGATTGGTGATGCTGCTTCCAGCTGTAAACGTCTACTTCTTTCTCTGATGCTATCATACCATGTGAATAGATTTCTGGACCACCACACAGTCAAAGTAACTAAAGAGTCAGAGCGAGGATTTGAGTTCATGTTATGTGTGAAAACTAGCCAAAGAGAAGCGTAAGGTGCTTAAAAATCGCTGTCCTACACATGTGCTATTGAACTCTTTGGAGGTGTAGTCCAAGCCAATACTGTGCCCTGTGGTGCCCTCAATACTGATTTCCTACCTTTTAGAGGATTTCCTACTTTTTTAGAGGATCTGTATTCCTTTAGAGGATCTGAGCAAATTATTTGCTGATCATTCCTTATTAGCCACATTATTTTTAGTATCCGAAATGCTGGATCAGTTTAACTTTGACTTAAGACAGTTTCGTGGCATATTGGCAAATACGTTATTTTGGAAGAACAAAATCTAAACAGAAACATGCCTTTGCCCGTGACATATGGCATCTTTTCATTTTTAAAAAAGTTAAAATCCCAAGTACTATATATAGACATCTTTGAGCACCCTAACTTTTTTGAAGTTGATGAGGAAGAGAAAATATACTCAGTTTTGCTACAGAGAAGGTAAAATCAGTGTCACAAAAGTCATAAGTCTACTGCTTTTAAGTCCTAATTGTTTCCCCCAGTTCTGAACATGATATCCTGCCTTCAAGATCACTAATGTCTCAAGAATTTGGTAGTGCTAAGAAATGGAAATAGAGTGGTAATTTATACTTCAGCTATGAGGGGCCCACTCAGAAAGGGCCGATGCCAGGGACCAACATAGTAATTTGTAGAAATATAGCTTCTTGGAATTATTGGGTTCAAAAGGAAAGTTCTTTTCTGACTTTTTGTAAGTGTTTTCCTGTTATCATAAGAGGTCTATGGATTTGATTTATGAGCAAGTACTGCTGTAAATAATAAAATAATAAAATGGCATGTCAGCAAGGGATAAAGACTCACTTACAGAAGTTAAAGTGAAATTAAATAACTCCCGAGTTCACTTATAAAAGTGCCTGTTGTTCTCAGCTCAGGAGCAGTCAAATGACAGTAAATACTGTGTTAAAGAAAGTCAGTTTGTCTTACGGATCAGGTTTTTATAAATGCTCAAAATGGAATCAGCACACCCCCTTTTCCCCACGCTGATTTTTGTTTATCCTTGCAACATATTTTGAAAGCTCTGCTCTGCTGTTTAAGCTAGTAGGAAGCACGGGCACTTGCACAGCATTTAAAACTCGGATATAAAGCATTTCAAGTACATTATGGATGTGCTGTGGGGTTTGAAGTTAATGGGAATGTCAGGCCAAAGTGGGGAGAACTTTATAAGACGCTGAAAAAGAAGCTCCTATGCTGTTTGCTATGAGAATAAAGAAAAGAGAACAGAAGAGAAGCAATTTTGTCTTCTTCAGATGTATCCAGGGAAAACACCTTGTCTTAAAGACAGAAATGACTGGAAGGTCATTTTCTAGTATATGGTACTTTGTGATCCAGGTTGCTTTGTTCAAGAAAAAAATATATATATTGGTAAATAAGTTGCAATGCAGTCCTCTGTATTTTTCCATGAAGTATTAGACCTTTGTATAATATGTGAATTTTTATGAATCAGAACCTGTATCATAAATAAAGTGTTAATTTGTAGACACATTTTAACTGTGGAGCAGATGGAAAAATAGGAATGTGTTAGAAAACTAGGTATTTGCAGAAGCTAATGAAGTTAATTGGTCTCATTTGACTACCTTATTTTCCCAAACCCCCTAAAGACTGGGCTTTTTTATTTCTTTAATTAAAAATGAGTTTGGTATGTTAATATTTTAACCTTTCATTTTTTCCTAGTTTTCCATATAAATGCCTTATTTATAGAGCCACCCTTAGGAGTCTAGTACTAGTAAGAACATTAGTAAGCCGTGAGCAGTAAGAAGGGTACTGATGCTATACAAAAGCTATTAGCCTCATACAATGGGATAATATGTGCTTTTACACCTTATTATTACTTCCCTGTCCTGTTTTCTTTTGATTACATAGAGAAAGACCTATTTTCCTCTAGCCTGAAAATGGTACAAGTAAAAATACATAAAATCATGATTGTTGAGTGGAATTTAATTTTTAAATATCAATACTTGAACATGTTTTGATTGGTTAAATTACATGGTAAACTCCCATTGAAATATCAGCAGTGTGAAATCAGAGAAATCACAGCCCTGAGCTAATCAATACCATGTGTGTAGATAATTTTCCCTGAATTATTCCTTGTATAAGGAAAAGTTAAAAAGCAAAATATTTAGCTGTTCACCAAAGAGTGCTTTTTAATTAGAGCTTTATGTTTCGGCTGCCACTTTGGACCATATAGTGAATATTCAATGTTCTGTTGCGTGCTGCAAAGAATTCTGGGACATCGTTTCTCTAATGTCATCACTAACATATTGCGTTTGTATTGATTGTCTATGATTTCCGTATACGGATGATTGAGTTTGCACAAACTACTTAGGGTTTCAAAGGATTTGGATAATGTTACACTGTAGGGCTGAAAAAAATCTCTTTGAATATTGTATCGCAAAGGGACAAAGACATAGTTTTAGTGCATTTATTAGGCCCTTGCTGTAGAAATAGGAACAATAAACCATCTTTTTTTAGTTAAGAGATCTTGGAAAGGGTGACTCTAATAAATCCTGGGTTTAAGAAGAGTGGTACGTGCTGCAGTGCTGAAGTTGTTTATTCATCTGGAATGTATTAGAATCTTGATTAATAAGAAGACATCTGAGGTTTTACATAAAAAGCAGATTGGGCGTTCTGGCAAATAGAAATGGAAAGGGGGGAAGAAAAGCCAGTTCCATCAAATGCTATTGTTTCCTTTTGACCAAGCATTGCTATTCCTAATAGTTCAAAGCAAACCGACATTTTCCCCTCTATGAAACTGCAATATAGAATTAAAATCTGTAGCACTGGGAGCAGTTAGGTCCTTTTAAAGTCCTATATTCAAAATAGTTTTATATTTACCCTCCTCCTTCCAGAAGATCCAAGTAGAAGAAAAAAAACCCTCAGTTATGTCATGTTTGGTTTACATGACATCAAACATGAATATTTGCAAATCTAAAATTTAACATTTCATACAGTATATTTTCATATTTAATACATTCTTTGAACCTTTCACTTAAGAATCCCTTACTCTCATAATTACTTTTAACCAAATGGAAGTACAATGATTTCTGCCTAAGACGCCTCGCCTTAAATTTCAAGATGGCCAAACAATCGCTATTGGAATAGGGCATGGAAATTATGGTGTTTGAGGGAAATCAAAATCAAAGCCTGTAAAATTTGTATAATTCACATATCAACAGCATGGTTTCCTGAATGCCAGGGCATTTTACAGAAGGGAGTGATAAGATCAGAGCTCACTGTTTAGAAGGTAACATGTTTGGCAGCTAGCTTCTGAAGAATCTGGCACGCACACAGACATTAATCTCTAAGGCCAATAGGTGAAAGATTGTTACAGTCTTTGCTGAAGGCATTTAGTGGTCGTTCTTATGGGAGTGAAAGGAACAAATGCTGACTAACTTTAAAATACCACAGTTTTAAAGAAGCGGGGCCCCAAATAGGGAAAAATAGCTTACTTCAGATCCGTTCCACAGTAGAATCTGGCAAACAAATCTCCAATGATAATTTATATATCTGGTATTGGACACTTGCTGAAAGCTGAGGGGTGACTAGTTTTGGCTACCCAGTCACAATTCTACAATAGATTCTAGAAGCAAAGACTTGCTTAGTCAGAAGAAGGATTAATGGAATATGTAACTAAAAGAGCAATGGCCAAATGGAAAATGATTGAAGGATGAAATCCCTTAACAGTCATCCGCAGAGTTAAATTTATGTAGTCAGAGTTAGAATATAGTTTGTTTCAGAATGTAATTACCAGCCTCTACACCCTACCCCTACCCCAAAGTGTGATATTTCAGTCAGTTTTAGGCAGACTCTAATTCTTTTATTTCTGCAAAGACAGCAGATGGCAAGAGCAAAGAAATATGATGTCATAAATATTTCTTCTTAGTATATGAGAGAGGGTGGTCAATACATTTTAGGACAATGCTATAATACAGGGGCTGGCAAACTTTAACTGTAAAAGTCAAGACAGTCATTATTTTAGGTTCTGTGGGCCATTACGGCTTCTGTCACAAGTAGTCACCTCTGCCATATTGAGCAACTCATGCTCCTATGTAAATGTATGAATATGGTTGTGTTCCAGTAAAACTTTATGTACAAAAACAGATGCATTTAGCTTGCAAGCCTAGTTTGCCAGACCCTCCTAAAATATATTGATTAATTTAAATTAAGCTTAATGTAAATTAAGCATTTAGTAGGTGTTCAATAAGTGTTGGTGATTATAACTTGGATTTTAAAGAACGCTTGTAACACTTGTAACATTATCCATATAAGACAGAAGAAAATTTGTGGACGTGTGCCAATGCCCACAGGACCTTACATATTTATACTCTGTTATTAATGGCTAATTATTGGAGTAAGTAAGTGGGAGAGGTATGTAAAGGTTATACAGAGTTCTTTTTTTTAACACAAAGTTTTTCCTTTTATTTTATTTTATTTTTTAAATTAATTAATTATTTTTTTTGCTACGCAGCATGCGGGATCTTAGTTCCCCTACCAAGGATTGAACCCATGCCCCCTGCAGTGGAAGCTCAGAGCCCTAACCACTGGACCGACAGGGAATTCCTCAAAGTTCTTTATCTAGTTAAAATTAGAAAAGTATACAGTATAAAGAGATTGTTGTGGATATCAGTATGGCTTTCCAAAAAATCTGTGCTCACTCAAATTATTTATTTCTATTATTTTTTGCTTCATTTTTATAACTTTGTTTGTTTTTTAATTTTTGGCCACACCTTGCATAATGCGAGATCTTAGTTCCTCGCCCCATCAAACCCATGCCCCCTGCATTGGAAGATGGAGTCTTAACCACTGGACCGCCAGGGAAGTTCCTGAACTCAAATTATTTAGAAAACCATAAAGGTATCTTTCCCTAAAAGTCCAGATGGAGAAGTTTACATTTTAAAATGGCCACTACATAATTGATAACATCACAGTATACATTCCTTATTGCAAAGACTTTTCCAGAAGATCCAGGACAGAAAGGAATGTTAACACAGAATTGAATTGTTCGTGCTTCAGTATTCTGTAGTTGTCATTTTTGCCTGTATTCTTACTAGACAGTGTTTCATTGGCATATACTGTATTTTAGGTTCAAACTTGTTGTTGTTGACCTTGCATCAGTAGGACATACATGTAAATCTCCCTACTTTTTATAGGGGTGACTACTTTGTTCTAATCTAACCAGCTAGAGTCTTCTTTTGACCTCCCTTTGACACGTGCATGTGTGTGTGTGTGTGTGTGCATGTGTGTGTACAGTTTCAAGATAGCTGGCTTTAATTAGAAAGGAAGTCTGTGACACTGAAATGGAGTACAGCTGTTTCTTACAAATGGGGTTCGAAACTATGACCTTATCCTTCTTGCAGTCAGTTGAACTAACCAGTCATGTAGTGACAATAGCAGGATAAATGGCGGGGAATTAGGAGGAATAGACAACACAGGGATTTCTCCTTCACTAATCATGCACGATTAGTCACTGAATCTTTTGGATCTCTTTTTCTAAACAAGTGAATGCATCCCCTCCACTCTATCACCAGGGCTAGTTTTTTGGATTTGGTTTTTCCATCTCTTACCTGGGCCATTGCCATAGCCTCAGAAGTATACTCCCTGCCTCTTGCCTTCGTCCAGTCCCTCCCAATCCAGAGGGCTCTGATGGAGTCCCATCTCTGATGGCTAAAGTCCTTTCACAGCTCTCTGTGCTTCCAAATCAACTCCAGGCTCTTAGCTTGATAGGCAAGTCTGTCATGAGCTGGGTCCTGGCTCTGTATGGAGCAATGTCTTCTGCCACTTCTTCCCACAAACTCTATGTTCTAGTCCAGATCCTGGCTGCCTGTTAACATCCCCTAAGAAACTTTAAAAAATACTGATCTAAACCTCATCCCCAGCCCAATATAATTAGAATTTCTGGGCGATGGGATACAGGCATCAGGTTTTTTTTTTTAAATATCTCCAGGTGATTTTAATGCACAGCCGAGCCTGAGTTCTTCTATCTAGTCATTTGACACCAGTATTGGCTCCCTGATAACACAGTTTTTGCTTTTGTACATACGATTCTGGATGTATGTACAATTCTGCCTGGAGTGAACTCTTCTATACCTGGAAAACTCCTGATTATTTTTTTAGGGTCCAGCTCAACAAATCCTTGGGTGGTCTTTCTATATCCTCCGAGATGTAGTTGGCACTTCCTCCACGGAGCACCCGCAGTAGTTCTGTCGAGGCTTCTGTTCCGTTCCTGATCCCACTGTGTTGTAATTGTATGTTTACATGTGTGCCTCCCCCATTTTATTAGTCAGTGAACTGTTCAGTCTCTTGGTCAACTCTGTATCTACTGTGCCAGGTACAGAGTCTCACCCATAGCTAGGTACTCAGGATATCATTGTGAAGTTTATGAGTGGATCAGAAGAGCGAGACTGACAGGACACACCTGAAAATTTATCCCCTAGTTCATTTGATGGGCCTCAAAATTACCTTTGTCCAAATGAAAATTAGGTGAAAGAAGAAGTAGTCTGAGAATTAGTGAGCGTTGTCAAATAGGAAGGCCCACGGAATGAGCGGCACTACAGAAACCCTCCCCTGGAATGGCAGGCAGAAGAAGGTCATGTGACCACAGCCACAGGAAAGGATATGGTCAACACTTTGGGCAAGAGAGGTGACAAAGGGGAGAGAGAAAACGTCAGTGATAATTGAACAAAATCCTCTCTTAGGTGGGGGAAGAAATCAACGCTCATGTTGAACTCACTCTGAGGTAACATGCTAGTAAGTGAGAAGGTTGGGAAATTCACCAGAAAGCAAAACATGCTTTTAAGAGATGGCAGAGGGATGGTAGCAAGAAGACTAATGCAAATGCCATAACCCCAAGCAATAACTGAAGCTTCAAGCGGATGGGACTGAATAACTTTTACTTAATTATTATAGTCTTAACAATAGTAGCTACATTTAGGGGCTTTGGTAAATCTTTGTTCATAACAATATAAAATATAGCCTACACATTAGCTGGAGAAAAAAAAAACAGGATAAAACAAAACATAAATCTAAAAAAGAGAATGATTCTTGTCTATCTTATAAAGTTAATCTACCCCTATAATTGGTTGTGGTGTTACATTCTATGTTCTTACACTAAGGAACTTTATGTATTATGAATATTCACAAAATATGAATGAAGTGTATTAGCTTTTGAGCAACAGACTCATTTAATACAAAGTCTTTTTCATAAAGAGCGCACACCTTTAAAAAACAGATGTACGTTTTAAATAGCTCTGTACCAAGAGCTATTGGTTACCCATAACCAAGAGTGGGTAAAGATGGCATTTTGTATACCTTTAAATCTCAGTGCCTAGCACATGTCCGTTTGATGAATGAATGGCTGAAAGCACGAATAAGTAGACTCGAATGAGTTAGGAGAATAATTGAGACTGTTTTCCCTCAACTAAGCCACCTCTCCCATCTGCAGAGTGAATGTAGGAAGCTTAGGACAAAAAAAGATTAGCTCAAAGATACATCGTCAAGGAATTATGCATTATAAAAAGTATTCACTGGGCTTCCCTGGTGGCGCAGTGGTTGAGAGTCCTCCTGCCGATGCAGGGGACACGGGTTCGTGTCCCGGTCCGCGAAGATCCCACACGCCGCGGAGCGGCTGGGCCCGTGAGCCATGGCCGCTGAGCCTGCGCGTCCGGAGCCTGTGCTCCGCAATGGGAGAGGCCACAACAGTGAGAGGCCCACGTAACGCATAAAAAAAAAAAAAAAAAGTATTCACTGATGACCCACAATAAAATTAATGGAATTTAAAAAAATTCTCTTTTCAGAAGAGACATGCTGAGACTAAACAACTTGGCATACTTGAGATAATGAGATCAATAAAGACTGGCTCGAGCAAAGGCAATTCATTTGTTTTCTGCAGTTTTCAAAATCACCAAAAGTTTATAAGTGGTTCCCAATGGAATTCGTCACACGTTTTCCAACGGAACATGCAGTAAATGGGGATTGGGTTCTTCGGTTAGCCCATCTTTTAAAAAACATGTGAGGTTTACAGTAAAGAATCACACATACAGTTTGTGAATGTCACAAAGGTCCCAAAAGCAGAGTGAAGGGACAGAAATCCAGCAGCGCTTGCAGTCAACCCGTGGAAGGGACACTTTTTGTAGGTCTTCTATAAGGAGGGTACCTTTTGGAATTTATCCTCTTAGAGGGATTGCCTTTGGTTGTTCTCTTAAAGGTATCTCTGGTTTGTGCTAGAGGCTGCTCATACCTAAACAGTGAATTGAACAATAAGCCATAAGCATTGTTTCAGTGGGAATCTGAATTCTGAGTCTTCACTGAGGAAGCCAGACTCGCATTTCTCCAGGATTCCCTGCAGGAGCAGGGACTCCTGGTCCCTTTTCCTGTGTTTCATGAGCTCTGGGAGTAGAGCATTCCCTGGCTCCTGTAGAACAGGAGGGGCACAAGAGGCCGGGAGCTCTTGTGAGGGCCAGGATTTTGAGCACCAGTGGCTTCTGTCCCAGAGAGTGGTCGAGCAGAAGCTGTGGAAGTCAGAGTCTCTGTGAGGGCTCAGGCTTCTGGAAATGCCAGGCTTGGTATAGAAGGAGTAGCCATAAGTACACAGGAAGTGGGGCAGATAGAAAAGTGTGTGTGTGTGTGTGTGTGTGTGTGTGTGTGTGTGTGTGCGTGCATGTGCACACACTTAAGTATTTGAACTTCTCTGGGGAAGTTGACAGAAGGAAGACTTCTGCACTGTCAGGGCAAGTGTGATGCTGGGGTACCCGGGAGGTGTTGCTAGAGGGTGGGATGGATGTAATGACCTCTGTTCATCACTGTTGGGAGGAAAGGAGACTTGTCGTGTGTTAGTGGACCGTGGTGAGGACTCCCACCACTGGTGGAGCATGAGAAGGTGGAGTTCATTCATCTACAACATTTACAAGTTTGGCATTTTGAAGTCAAAGCATTTCTGTAGGTGAACAATAGATTCTTACTGTCATAGCCCTGAATTTTGAAATGCTGTATATCAATATGTTCAGTCCTCATTTGTTCTTTCTTAGTTCTTCGGTATCGAGAAAGGCAAAAGAGGACAGATAAATCCTCAATTTCAGGGCTTCCCTGGTGGCGCAGTTGTTGAGAGTCTGCCTGCCAATGCAGGGCACACGGGTTTGGGCCCTGGTCTGGGAGGATCCCACATGCCGCAGAGCAACTGGGCCCGTGAGCCACAGTTACTGAGCCTGCGCACCTGGAGCCTGTGCTCCGCAACGGGAAAGGCCGTGATAGCGAGAGGCCCGCGCACCGCGATGAAGAGTGGCCCCTGCTTGCCACAACTAGAGAAAGCCCTCGCGCGGAAACGAGGACCCAACACAGCCATAAATTAATTAATTAATTAATTTTTAAAAAATCCTCAATTTCACATTATGATGATGTTCTCCCAACTTAAGAAGACCAAGTCACATTAATTAGAACCCATTTCAGTAATTTTTTTAAAAAATTTGAAAACGAGACCCTCAGCTCGCTTGGCTGTGCGCTGTGGTGACAGTATTAATCAATCAGTCCTGCCTCGAAGTAAAATCGCTCGTCAGCTTGAGGATCTAAGCAATTGTCTGAGGAGGTGCGCTTGTCTTAGAAAAAGTGATCATGGAAAAGTTAAAAAGAGAGAGAGAAAGCAAGCAAAGGAAAGATATTCATGTTAGTTTTACTTCATGTATTTCAGTACTAGATCTGCTGATATAGAACGACTGAGTTTTGTTATGTAGTTCTGAACGAATAATTACTCCTTTTGATTGTGTCCTCTTATCTCCATCTAGAGAGAAAGCTGTGTGGAAATGTGTCGGTGCAGGAAGAGTTCCTTGGGGTTTTTCTCCTTTGCCCTGTCTGGGGTGGGAGTTGGGAGGCAAAGCTGGTATTCCCTGGAGACTAGTGAATAGCATATAGCCTGAGGCCACATGTGACATTAAGTAGGCTTAAACTGAGGCAGGACTATCATTTCATTTAGCTGTTTCAGCCCAGAAAGAGGTGAGCAAGAAGAAATTCAAACTAGGCATTGGTCACTGTGAAGCTAAAAAAAGTTGGTTGGCTTGATAGAAATTGTCAGGCTTTCACTGACAATGTAGAAACTCAACCATACAAGAAAACTGAGGTTATCCCATCACGATGAAGCATCCCCAAATCTAAGTGTAATGTCCCTATAATCAACAGAAACTCTTTTGGGGAAGGTGGGTTAGGGGGTGTTACCAAAGAAATATTTTCAGCAATTCTCTTATACCTAGTGATGATTATCTTAACAATTGATTTGGGGCCCTTCTGTTGAAGAAACCAAAAATCTACTGAGAGCATATTGTAAGATGATGGTATAGAATATTGGACCCAATATGATTGTGTCACCTTATACTTGGATCCTGATTAGAGGTCTTCCTGTCTCTCACAGGTGAGGGCCCTGATAGCTTTGCCCCAGTTTTTAGTGTGTCCCCTCCCAGCATCTCCATTTAGACACATCATTTGCATTCAGAGAATAGAGAAGCATTAACCACTACGTGGGGTCAAACCTGTAACTAAGCAATGAGAAAAACCAAGCAAAACGGAAATCGTTTGTAAAGTAGGCCTCTTCCCAATCCGAACTTCCATCGCTGCAAACTTTAAATCTTAGGCATCTCAGTCACTGAATCTGCCCCAGTAAGAAAGAAAATTGTGAATTAAACTTATTTTGCAAGAAAAAAAAAAACAAAACAAAAAACTAAAGAACATATTTGTAGATAAAGCCAAAGGAAAAATAGGATGTGGCACATATACTAGCTATGAAGGTTGGGGTTTAGTACTTTAGGTTGTAGCTGGTATTTTGGAGTCAACAACAAAATCTTCGAATTTTAGGTTACTTCTCTCGAAGGCTGAACATTGTTAGGACACAATTTTTAGTTTATCCTTAAATTTCCTCCTGTATGGCTTGGCAGACATGAAAGTTTGAGAATCTCAGAAAAACCACATCGAAAGAACCTGCTTTGGAGAGATCACTGGGGTGTGGATTTGGTTGATGACACAGACTATTGAGTCCTTACAGAGAATTGTTTGTCTTCCATTTTTAGATGGCTTTAATTCCTCCAAATTGCTCCTTGAATAATAGGAAAAAGGCAATTTGAATTTCAGTGACAGATTGGACATAACAGGTTGCAACTATTAGGTCTAATTTTACCATACTGAGAAATAAAATTGCCTAAACATAAACATCGATCACTGATGCAGTAAATTAATTTGTACAGAAAAAGTAGTTTAACTGCAGTGCACATTAAATATAGAAAATTTTCAAAATTACTGTTCTCTGAATTAATTTGTACACTTGTTTACTTGTTAAAAGCACGCATAAATTCTTTTTTTTCTTCCTAAGGCAGTGTGGGTTTGAATTGAGTATGGAAGAAATATCAAAAGTGTCAAGGAAATACAGAGAAATGTACATCACACAAAATGACGTGAATACTTGAAAATAATGTATTTTTTTCTCTTTCATTTTTGTGTTTAGATGCTATCTAGAACGTGCTTTGTTTTCGAATCTGTCCATAGGATCACTAAAGATGTGCTCATTTCCCCCCCTCATTATAACAAGATAAATGTGATGTTTTCATAGCCTTGACTTAACGTTTGTAAGAATCGGAGGCCTGGAGTAATTAGAAGGGTTTTATGGTTTGGTTCCTCCGTGAGTTTACAGTCAAAGGCATCCTAGGGCTTGGAACTGTTAACTTCGCCTTCGTGAGCAATCTGACCCAGGAATTCCTTTGTATTTAACACTTAAAAAAATCAGGGAACATGTTTTCATTGTTACCTGTAATTCCATTATGAGGGATGCATGGCAAAGTTTGGATGGTATCTTTGTAGATTGTTCCAGCCTCCGTAGAACTGGAGCTGGCAATGTGCTGCTGTTTGATACCATCTCCTGCCTACAGTTTTCAAGGACAGTGGTTCGATTCAAATACAATTCTGATAAGTGGCAGGTTTTCGTGTTTTTAATGCCTTGACAAGGGCATCACTCTCAGGAGAGGGAGGTGAAACCGTTTGGACGAGGATTCCGTCTCTGCTCCTTTGTGCTGACACACTAAGATAATGGACAATTAAGAGAGCCTTCACCGCAGGTGAAAGGATGGGGTTATCACTAATATAAAGGAGCCCATGGGGTGCTGGGGGATGAAGGAGAAGAGGAATGGGAATTTTTAAAAGGAATATAAAACACACAGATGAGATGCCTAATAACTGTTCACGTATTGCTCTTTCACAGGGAATAATGGTGAGTGATTGGAGTGTTCAGTGTTGCTTCCTGTAACTTAAAAAAAAAAAAAAAAAATCTGGTTCATTGCATTTGACCCAAAGTATGCAGAAAACTTCCCCCGTGCTGGTGTAGGGAGCCCAGACAATAAAGGGGTTTGTTTTTGTAGCGTCTGGCTCTTAGACTGCCTTCCATGGGGTTTTGCAGATTGACCGCTGATAGTCTAAGGCAGTGGTTGTCAACCTTGACTGCTTTCCCCAGAGGCCCCCCCGACCCTAAGAGAGTCTGATTTAGTTGGTCTGAGCAGGGACCCAGTATTTTTTAAAGCTCCTCGGACAATTCCAAGGTATACCCGGGTTGTGGGCTATTGCTACAGAGTTTATAACAGAAGGATCAAGCCCCTCAATATTTGGTTTCCCTGGCAGACTGTGTGATTCTTGAAGAGATTTGAATAATGTTGTGTGTGCTGCTATCAGAGAAGGTGTGTACTGCATACGTTTCTAATAACCACCTAGTGTTTGTGTTGACCGCACGGTTAGCATTCAGGTGCCTCTGGAAAGAAGTCCCTCCTCTCTCCACTACTGTTTCTCACTTGCCCTCACTGTCTTTTAGTTTCTGTTTGCTTTTTTTTTTCTGCTAGATAATTGAGGCCTCCTCTTCCTGGGATAGCGTCTTTATGCAATTTAGTACCCGGCAACTTTGTTCCTGCTCTTCTTAATCTGATAGGGGCAGCTGTTCTGCACGCATGTACATTACAGGGGCATGTTTCTCATACCATTTAGCACTCAGAAAAGTGAGACAGTCCTGAGTATCTCCAAACTGAGTAGAGAGGTTAACTGATTTTCTTTTGACTTCAACTTTCATTTGTCTCTAAGAGCCCCCAAAGACAATAGAGCACACTGCTTCTGATAAGTATGGGTTCTCCTCAGAATGAAGAGATGGGTGTGATAAGATGGCTTGAAAAAAAAAGAGAGCTTGAGGGAAAGGAATAGGAGGGGAGGGAGAGAGAAGTATGTTAACTGCTTTGACTGCAAAATACCCCCTGGTAGCCAGAGATAAGACACCTTGAGCTACTCAGAAGACCTTAAACAGGATGTAAATGAAGCCAATAAAAATCATTTGAGATCAAGCTATTTTTCTACTCGCCTCCTATTTCCAACTCTGACAGCAGAAGGCTTAATTTACTGTATGGCATTCCGCACTTACGTGCAGAACCCAGGAAGTTGCCAGCCACTGATAGGAGCCAGTGCAAAAAACAAGATATCTACGGGCTCAAGAGAGGGCCAAACTTAAGGCATTTAATCAGCAATCCTAGCCACGCCTTCCTGAGTGGAGAAAGAGAATTGCTGATCTTCGGAAGCCCCCTTCCCTCTTCCCCTCCTCCTCCTTCACTTATTCATTTGCTTTGTCTTCAGTTTTATGACGACCTTCATTCTTTGAAATGATTCACAGGGTGAGCAGCATTTCATAGCCTATTGATACTTCTCATCAAGCTAATGCAGCTTGAAAGTAATTATCCACCAAAGTTTAGGAGATAGACCTTTCCATGTTCACATTTGAAAGGAGCTGTTTACTCACAACTTCGTATCCTAATCGTGTAACATCCAGCCTTTATGTACTTGGAACTTTATAACTCTTCAAAATGGTTACTGTCTTCTTCTAGAAATTCACAGGCTGCTGCCAACAACACTCTTCTATAGAGAGGAAGTGACTTATGGGAGGTAGTTGAACTTGATACTGAAAAGATGTGAAGCTTGGAGTCCTACTCGTAGTGGGAGGAGGCAATGTTAAGGGATGGGAAGGCAAAGGATAATGACGTCCTTTTCTTTCTGGAAAAGCTGCTTCTTGGAAGAACTGGGATTCATTTTGGTCTCTGAATGAGGGAGAGAAAGCTCTCCGTCTCCCTTGCTCTAGTGTGGAGCGGCAAATATGGAAAAGGCACAGCCAAGCGGAGCAAACTTGAAGCAGAGGATTTCAATGATTCAGAGGCGATAAGAGACTACAGTGGTTTTCAAACTCAGTAATACAGGGGAAGCACCCTAAAAGCTTGCTAAAAATGAGGATTTCTGAGCCCCATCCCTAGAGGTTCAGAGTCAGTAGACCTGGGCAGGGGCGTATGTGCGGGAGTTTGCATTTTCAACCACAGTTCAGGTGACTGGGGAGCAGGTGGTTGGTGGATTATGCTAAGAAACGCTGCCCTCGGTCATCTGGTTGGGGCAGAGGGTCGCCCTTTGGTTTCGTTGTGTGAAGTCATGGTAGCCACAGTAATCACAGAGGAAGGGGAGCTTAGAGGAAGGTGAGGAGGACCCTTCGTTGTATCCCTCATTGGATAAGCGGCAGGAATTGCGGTTCCAGAGGCAAGAGCATGAGGAAGGTGAAGCTGACCATGCGCTAATTTGATGGAACCTTTCCTTCTGCTTTTATTTGCCAATACCTGACCCAACGAAACCACTCCCCTCAGAGGAGAGGATGGAAGGAAGAGACCGAGGGGGAGAGAGATTGTTAAGGAAAACCAGAGGGGTGTGTGTGTGTGTGTGTGTCTGTGATTTTTCTAGCTAGTAGCCAGAAGTAAAAATAAGGTAAGAAATAAGCTGTCGTGATGTGTCAACAGCAGATTACAGGTTCATAGAATTGTTAGGTTTTTGTTTTCCTCTATACATGCGTGTACACGTATGTCAATTAGCATAAATTGGTTTTGTAGGAGGAAAAGAAAACCACAATGAAATCTTTAACAACAGCAACCAAAGAGAATAATGTGAAACACTATTTTAAGTTCACTCATTTACCCATAGAAACTACGTGACTGGGTAGCATTTGAGGCAGTTGTTGTTTCAGTGGGAGGGTAGGGAAGGGTGGACTCTGGGGGAGTTACCTGACACATAGACCAAGCTGCTTGCCTGGACACGGGGGCACTAGGGCTTGGGTTCTAGTGCCCCCATCAGCTCCTATTGTTAGTGCAAGATTATAACCTGTTACGCATCCTCACCACTCTGTGTGTTCATCTGTAAGATTAGCACTTGTTTTTTCCCTAAAGACTAAGACTTCTCACAGATCTTAAATCTAATGTTTCATATATATGAACAGATAGGAGTGACAGCCTTGAGTTTTTTTTTCTCTGTGTAGGCTTCAATCAAATTCATTTATTTTCTTTCCTTTGATCCCTCAAGTCAGACCCAGAGGTATGCATAACCCATGCCAAACAACATCAGGTCATCTTAAGAGAAAAGAGTAGAGCTCAGATGTGGGAGGAGGCGTTGTGAAGATTCAGAAACCAGCGCTTTCTTATAGACAACATTGAGTCAATCAAGATCCCAGAACTGTGCTAGTCGGCTTTATGTCTTTGGGTATTGGAGACATGATTTTGCAAGGGTCAGTAAGCCTTGGAAATACAGATATATGCTATCCATATTTCCCTTTTCAAAAGCAAATAAAACAAAAACAAAGAAACAGTGCTGTAAATTTCTCTATGAAAATTATTCAGAATTGGTGCATTTCACATGTGAACTAAGCAGTTACATGTCATATTCTTTATTATCTGACTAGAGTTTCTTAATTTACGCTTATTTATATCATATTAGTACGCTCAGTTTTCGGTGGAATTTTGTGTCCTCTGTGTTGGGTGCTGGAGGGATAGGGGTCTTTATGTCCTTGTGAAACAAGTGCAGATGGAGTCTCCAAGGCTCCCAGACTCCGACCAGCCTCTTAACTCTCTTGTTACTGTGGCCACACTGCCTTGTATTCTTTTCTTATACATTGTTTTGTTATGTTAAAATTATCTTGGATTTAGGAAAAATGAAATAGTATTACTTGGAGGTATCATGGGGTTTTTAAGGACTGACTCTGTCACCAGTTTTCGGATATTTGGCAAGAAACTTCATCTTAGTTACATATATAAACAGACATATATACATAACACACACACATATATATAAACACACATGTATACATACATACACATATATTTTAATACAATTATATATACATATGTGTAAACTATATAATTGAGTATACAAAATATATAATTTAATAAAATAATATAATTATATGTAATATATATTAATCGGTAAAAAAATAGCATCATAAAGACTTCCCCTAATGAAGCGTTTCATTAAGACATGATTGCGCATTTACTCATATTAAGTGGCAAATTACTATGATTAATACTTTGCAGTGAGAAATAGCAAAGATATTTCAAAAATGTATGCCTTGGTTTAACATAAATCATTAAGTCTGTTCTGAACATCAGTCAGTCCTGCATAAAAATATACATGCACACATAGCCCGTGCCATACGTTTGACTAGTACTGGTTCCCATAAATAAATTACCAGGACTGTTAACAAGAAAAAAAATGATAGAATGAACTGGTTTGAATTTTATTTTTATATTCATTCTAGGGAAGAGTAAATTGAACCCAAAGTGAGAAATAGAAAACAAAGGGAGAATAAGGTACCTGGAAAATCCATTAAATTGATAATCAGCATTATTTTCAGGATTGCCTCTTTCAATTTTTGCCTAATTAGGTAAATGAAAAAAAATAACTACATGAATAAGTATACTGATATTAATGATCTGTGTAGAAATACTTTGTTATGCCCTAATTAGAGTTATTTTAAGAACATACTTTTGTCCTTTGCAGTTTATAAGCATTACCTCATTTAAAATAGATGACTCCTCGGACTTCCCTGGCGGTCCAGTGGTTAAGACTTTGCCTTCCACTGCACAGGGTGCGAGTTCGATCCCTGGTCGGGGAGCTAAGATCCCACATGCCTCACAGCCAAAACACCAAAACAGAAAACAAAAGTAATATTGTAACAAATTCAATAAAGACTTTAAAAATGGTCCACATCAAAAAAAAATCGTTAAAAAAAATAAAATAAACGACTCCTTATATCATTTGTGTTACTTGGGATCCAACATCACTTTTCAGTTTTAGCTTTACTATGTAAAAGTTAATGATGAAAGTTAATGATGTGACAGTTAATGATTCTGTTGAAACACCATAGAAATTCTGTCCTGTGAGGACGCATTGGCAATTTGTCCTGTAGATCTCGACATATGCATAAAATCTCAAGATAGTGTAGCATCCTCCCAATTTTTAAATACCACGATAGCATATAACTTCCCCATAGAATGCATAAACACTGATTGAGGAGTAGGCAACACAAACTAGTTTGAGGTACAGCTGCTGTGTGGTTGGCTAGGCGCATTCACTAGCTTTTCTACTTCAGCCTGACAACTTGTGTGAGACAGTCTCTGCCTTAAAATAAAAAATGATTATTTGTCCCAGATCTTAATTCCTATCGTATTTTAGACACATGAACATCAAAATCAAGAACACTGATGTCCACCGTATTATAATACCAAATGGATAATTGTAATGTTTCCCCCCTAATCTTTGTAACAGCTTTTTCTATATTAGCACACCGTATTTATCACTTTACTGCACAATGAACCCACAGGGGGTGCTAATTGGTCATTAATTAAATTTTAGCCTTTCAACACTTTTGTATTCTCCAGTGGCTTTATCTGCAGTGAAGTATACGGTGTGGCCTTTTTAAACTGCCAAAAATTCATGTCAGCTTTACTGCTGCCGTGGATATAATACAGGTGAAATTCAGCTCGAGTGAACACCATTTCAGGACTGTTATAATTCCTTGTGACCAAAAGTTCGCCAGCCTTGGACCAAAGCCTACATGTTGGAAAGTATTCAGTAGAGTTCAACATGACAAAACATTCTCATAGACCAGACTCCTCTTTGAAATACAGAATTTGATCTCTTTGTTTAAAAATTCTAGTGTGTAGGGCAATTCTTCGAAAAACCATTAACATGGTGGAATGATTTTTCTGAGGTCCATCATTCACTAATGAAGCCATTTTCAAACTCAGTTTTGTTAGTGGAAGAATCCCTTTTATGTTATGCTACCCCAGTGAAGAGGTTAATTTAAAATTACTAATGATTAACATGGTAGCACTGAGAAATTTGCTGAGTATATTTCAAAAGGTGTGGCTATATTTTCAAAGCTTAATAGGTATATTTCACACTAGAGCAAAGGATTTTGAAGCAAAGTAGAATTTGCCCTCGAGAAATTTCTTAACAGGTAAAATAGTGAGATATCGGGCTGGAGTCAGAACTATGGGATGTGGCTTCAAGATTTTGAATGCAAGCCATCCCATTGTGGGGATTTTATTCCACTAATGAATTAATCACAGCTTGCCAGTGTGTGCTGCTATTAAAGAATGAGCTCCTGCACATTGATTTTCAAGATAACTACTATTAGCGTTCAGATTTTTTTTTTGTATTTTGGTTTATTTTTTTAATTTTTTTTTTTAATTTTTGGCCACATGGCTGGTGGGGTTTTAGTTCCCTGACCAGAGATTGAACCCGGGCCCTCAGCAGTGAAAGCACAGAGTCCTAACCACTGGACCGGCAGGGAACTCAATTCCTATTTCTTATTTTTGAACAAAAATGCCTTTTAAGTCCTTTAAAATTCTTAGTATTTCAATATGAAGAAAGCAACCACTAAATTATAGTTAATTTTTATTCCTCTGTAATGTTTTCACATTTATCAGTTATAACCTAACGGTAACTTTGACTTTTAGAGTAGTAGTAATAACTTAGTACATGTTTATATTGTAGCACTTCAGAAACCTCTTTCATACAATGTCATGTTTGATTCTTATTATATCAACTATAGGGAAAGCTAGAATTTTTCTGATATTATAGACAAGGAGGCCAAAACTTTTTTTTTTTTTTTGGCGGTACGCGGGCCTCTCACTGTTGTGGCCTCTCCCGTTGCGGAGCACAGGCTCCGGACGCGCAGGCTCAGCGGCCATGGCTCACGGGCCCAGCCGCTCCGCGGCATGTGGGATGTTCCCGGACCCGGCACGAACCCGTGTCCCCTGCATCGGCAGGCAGACTCTCAACCACTGCGCCGCCAGGGAAGGCCAGAGGCCAAGGCTTAAAAAAAAAAAAAAAAAAAAAAAAAAAAAAATATATATATATATATATATATATATAGTAATTTATAGAGTTCATAAGCTAGTTATCAGACCTAAACACATAGTAGGTGTTTAATAAATGTTGGTTATATGGATGAATAAATGAAATAAGCAATGAAGAAGTACTTCAAATTCTTTGTGGTATGAGGTCATATATAAATACAAGACTTCTAAGTAACGAAAACACGCCTTTTAACTCAAAATAATTGAGATAAAAAGAAAACAGACTTGGGAAATTCACCGTGATGATGGCTGTCATTATTAAAGGAGAGATAAATACATTAAATGATGTAGAACGCTCACAGCCACAGCACTGTAAACAGATGTGTAGCATATGATTGCCAATTACTGAACGCCAAGAGGTTGGTGCTTATCATTAGTTATATATATTTTTAAGTGAGCCAAAAGATGGAAACAGCAAAGCTGTGCTCACCCCCCCACGTAACTGGAAACCGCTTTTCCTTCTGTCTGGCTTCAGAAACACGTCTCAGTTTCCGTGAGAGAGACGATGACTGTTCTTTAACTGGTTTCACGTCAGCTTTTTCCTCTGATTTGAGAGGTGGAGTTAAGTGTGAACTGCTTAAGAATGCACTGTTTTCTGTTTAATTTGGCGGCGGAAGATGGAATTCATTGAGCTCCGTCTGTTCATATGAACTTTAAGCAACAGCAAGCGAAACATTTGTACTTCTCCGCACACGTAACAGAACTGTGTCTGGTGAAAGAGACAGCTTGGATATAAAGCCCAGGATTACCTAAGGAGGACAGCGCAGGGGTGATACCAACTTATCTCTTTGACTCATCCAAAGCATTAAAGGATTGTTGGGGAAAGTGAGCCTCTTTTTTATTAGGGAGTATTGAAAGGAAAAAAAAATAACCTCTGAGCTCTGATATCTGGAATTCATCTTGACTGTGTTAAAAAATGTGTTCCTCCAACTGCAGCTCCCACAGCTGCTATCATTAATGAGTGACCACCCTTTTCCCTCCTAACCTAACTGTTAATGCATTTAATTGGTCCTTCCAGAACAGTTTGTAATATTACAGAATTTAAAAGCGTCTGTGAATTATAAGTAATTTTCAAGTTCACTTTTCTCTTTTGAACACCCATTAAAGAATATTCCTTTTCAAGTAGTTAAATAAGTTACATGACAAAGGAGTGAATTTAATGTGGGACTGTTGATTTTTTAAAAAAGTATGATAGCTATATTATTAAAGTTGCAGCCTTTCTAAAACTGTTGACACTTCTGTTGAGAATGAAAGGAAACAATTGTGTAATAATGCATAATGATTTATTTAGAATGACCATATCCTTCAGCAATTTAGATCATTGCTTTAAAATGTATTGTGCAATTTGGTGAGACAATTTTTAAATACGATGATGCAGAGTTGTTACTGTGATGGCTCCGGGTTAACATGACAAATATCCTTGTTACCTGTGTCTGTTAAACACACATTTCAAAATATTGTTCTCTCTTGATAGCACCTAACTTCTCTCAGCCTTTGTGCATACCCGTATATTTCCCTCAAGAGTCTCAGTTTAACTGTCTTAAGGTGTCTTAAGTTAATGAGTGGAAAAAGGACTATGAACTCTAGTATGAAAGTTCAGAACTGCTCCTAGAGCATGCTGGTGGAGAGAAAGAACCATTTTCAGCCAATGGAGGAAATAACCTGGAAATTTCCTTTGGTCTCATGCTTTCACCTACGGTCCTACGCTTAAAAAAATCATCTACTAAATGAAATTATTTTGATGTTAAATAATGCAGTGATTGTACTGCTAGTGTTTTGAGGGATAAGAGAGGTAATTTCCGAAGTCCACACTTGGCTTTGGAATTACATAGCAAAATACTCGTTCCAAGGTTATCTGTCAGTAAAGGCCCAAGATTATATCATATGTATAATAATTTAATACTTGGATTTATGGTCCATTAACTTTTAGATATCACCAACAATTTATATTTTATTTTCTTGGTGGCTGAATATACAACTGTGAATGCTTAAGGCACTGTTTGGGCCAGTCCCTAAAGCTGATATTCCAGTGGTTCAATTAAAGAAAAGAAAATGTTAAAATATGTTTATACTGTACACATTAAGAAGCTTACATGTGAAAACGTAAATACATGCAACACATGTAAGTCTTTTTGTTTACATATGCAGCTTTTCCTTCAGCAATGATAGGTGCCCTAGAAATATTCACTAATCTTTGTAACACCCCAGAGGGTAAGTAGCAAGAATTATTATCTTCATACTGCAGGTGAAATACCTAGGTAGGGGCAGATTAAATGACTTGGCCAGGTCACTCTCTAAGTCAGTTATGAAGCTAGAAATAAAACTCCAGACTCCTGACTTTTAGTTCTCATTCTGAGTTATTGCTCTTCGAAAAGAGAGGTGCCAGAGCTGTCAGTATTCGGGCTTCTTTTCCTCACTTGAAAAGTAACCAGTGATGTAAATCCTGTCCCTGTTAAAGAAATCTTGCTGTGTGGCACTTGCACACACATGATACTGAGTCCCCAAGGGCGGTTTAGTGAGTTCTCTGCCTTTACAATGAATGAGCTCAGGTAGCAAAAGGACATCAGTAAGCCAGCTTCTCGTGGGCCCAGCCCTACGAAGAATTAAATGTATTGGAAGTTTCCATAACTTCAGAGATTCGGATCACTTCTTTAACATGTACAGTGAGTCAATCCACTTTGTTACTTGACATTCTCCTTAATAATTTCAGGATTGCCCGTATTGTTGGAGTCAGCATTCTAAAATTAGGCTTGGTCCCTGCCCTCCAGAAGCGTGTACTTTACCCTAAGACTAAGACATGCTTTATGGTGCAAAAATAAAAAGCTTTAGCATCACCCCAAACCTTCCTGTGCATCTTCTCTTCCCCCTTCTTTGACCTTATTTTTTTATTGGCTACTTCAGTTGGATTTGAAAGCCAAAGAATGGCCAGACCCTCAGCATTTTTCTTCCACAATGACAGGCTGTAGACAGACATTATCAGCCCCCCATTTGGCAACCCAGCAGCCCTTCCCAGGGTGTGTTCGTCTGTCCATCCCCCAGTAGCCAGGGTAAAATCATAGCCAATCTTTGCTCTCTCCTCCAAGGTTGGTACATGAGGGGCGATGGCTCATGTCACAGAGGTACTTTGTGCTCTGGTGTCTTTTTTTTTCCTGCACAATCCCTCCTTCTAGTATGACTTCACTTTTCTGTTAGTGAGCACTTTCCCCCATAAATATGACCGAACAGGTGTTGCTCTGCCGCTAACTGAGTTTCCAGCTGTCATCCTCCGACGTAGACCCAGCAAAATCTGTTGTTTCGTCCTTTCAGGCAGACTAGAGAACCATCAAGCCCGAGATGGAGGTCTTCCTTGCAGGATATGGCAGTTTTGTTGCCAGAAGATGGTCGGGAAAGCCTGGCTGGCTAACAAAGACAGGCCTTCAGCTGCTGGGTGTAGTTCCAGTTCTGCATCCCCTTTGGCAGGAGCACAGAGGCTGCTGCAGTGTGGCCAGCCAGCAAAATTAGGAAATAAGGACCTCTTTTATTTACTCAGGCTGCTGAATCATGGGCATTCCTGTCTGCTTGGAGAAAAGTCAGGCGGCTCTCCTTTCCACTGAAAGTCTCAGGAGTGTTCGAGACTTTCATCTCCGAGTGTTCACACACTTGTTTTAATGTGCTTTATGGAAATGGTGAAACTCAGCAAGTACAGTTGCTGTAGAAAAACATCTGCACTAACTATGCACACACATTTGCATCTTTAAATAGACTTTTAGGCCACAGAGCTGGTTTCCAGCAAAGTTTTTGTTGTTGTTGTTGTTTTCTTCTTCTTCCCGTTGTAAGAGCTATAGCTCGCTGAGTCAGCTAGCGTGACGTGACTGATTCCAAAAAAATTAAAATTTAACATGGACATGTTAAGTACTTCACATTGAAATGCAGAAAACGTGCCATAACACAGAAACACACTTCTGTAAGAAGTAGCACTTAGTGAGTGTCAAAGGGTAAAAAAGTCCAAGTTGACTCAGTAACAGGAGTTGAAAGAATCCTCCACACTTTCTTCCAGATGAAAAAAAGAAATTGAAATTGTTTAAGTCTGTAGTAGCCATTTAAACGTAGTTTGTGTTGTGAATGCCAAAAAGCTTAAGGTAATGGGGACGAGTAGCTTTCAAAGACTTGGGTAGACCTCGGAGAACGTTGGCAACACTGCCACACCACAAAAGTCTGGGGAGATTCTGATACCCTTAGAGCATGGATCAACACCCCTGGGAGTCTTGTCAGTGAGTTCCTTGTGCATCCCAGGGAGAAAAGGCCCACTTACAACACTAGCAAATGAGCGTTTTACAATTTAGACTTTAAAACAGAAATCAGCCTTTCGTGAAACCTTTGCTTATTTTTCTAAAAGTAGCATTCCCCGCTCAAACTTTTTACTTCTGCTGAGTGTCCCTCAATCCCTCAGCCTAAGCCCTAATTAGGAAGCCGGTAGGTGATTTCCGTGTATCTCAGTTACAAAGACACATCATCTTTGATTATCACGTCCTCTTTTTCCCAAGACCAAGTAATAGGGACAGGAGAGAGAGTGAAGAGAAGATTTTTTTTCAGTTCCCTTGAATCTTGGTTTGAGTAAAAACTTGATCCTGACCCTCAGCTCACTTGACTATATTTGAAATTTATAAGCTTAGGAGAATATGTAAGAGGTATAGTCAGGCGTGGCCCACAGACAAGAACCTGATTTAAGCATGGTGTCATGTTTATTATAATGGTCTCTTGCTCAATAATTCTTGGTGCATTTGTATAATGATATATCATGCCTGGGCATAATCTGCAATTTAATAATAAATTCACTTGCTAAATTTTCAGGCCCAGTAGTTCTGTTCTTTCAGTCTAGATGCATGACAAATTCTGATTCAGTGTTTTCCCCAACTGTACAAATGAGATGATGTGTTTGAAACTATTTTTAAGTGAAACAACAGGATGTAAGCCTAAACAAGGAATGTGTGAAAAGTGGTCGATTTTCTTCTTAGAATGCTGAGCAAATTTAAGAAGAGAGTAAACTTTTTAATTAGGGGAAATATTTCAAAACTTTGGTTTGTTTTAGGGCTACCAGCCTTAGGTAGCTTATGTCTTTTAAGGGAAAAGCTAGACCATCATTGAAGTTTTTGTTTTTAATTTTTCAAAATTGTTTCTCTGTATGTTGGGTGATGAGTTTATCTGCATATATTCTTTATGTGTATTCACCCTTAAATTGAAATCACACCCACAACTGCCAGACTCTTTCTTATGCTGGAAACATGTTAGGTTATAGACGTATATAAATGAGGATGCAAAATCATGTGGTTTTCAACTTGTATTGCGAAGCTCTGTTGCAGTGGGCAGGGATCCAGGAATGGTGTTTGGTTGTTTTCTCAGAGTTAGATGGTTGCCATCTGGCATTGATAGTGAGATGGTGTTGTCATCAGTTTCTAGATGCAGGAAAGGAATGATCCTCATCTGTTTCCTGTGGATAAGCAAGAGGTTGATAATCTAGTAAAATCTTGTTACCTTAAAGAAAGCAGACGTGGAATTTGTTTACATAATGCTTGCCAGTTTCTACTTTTGTGTTAATAATATAGCTTGCTAGTGAACTTCAGCTTTGAAGAATTCTAAAATGTACTTGATCATATTCTGGTTGCATCTTATTAGAATACCCCAATAATATTCTAATTGAACCTACTATTCTAATAGAATCACTGTCTCCACCAGGCACACTCCATGGTCTTTACTTGTCTGCCTTTATGAAAAATCTGGCTCCTTTGGAGAGTGAAAAGCTTTTACAATGTCTTCCGATCCTGAATGATAGATTGTTTTGAAAAGCCAGAAAGAGGTTTTACAACCTACTTGAGAAGGTCTCATTTTCCACTTGAATATTATGAAAGTGACAGAAGTAAGAGTGTACACTAGCTACAAACGTGGTTAAAAAACCGCCTAATATAAAGCAGGGTTACTTTATGGATAACTTGCTAAGATTATATCTGGCTTTCAGGCTTGTTTGTCTTCTCTTTGTTACCCATAAATCTTTCAGCATTTAGCATAATCATTTATCACTTTTCCTGTTTCCAGTTTTTCACAAGTTGCTTTGTCTCTGCTCACCTCAAAGTGCAGGTCCTGTTTGGCTAAGGAAGTTCATGCTGCTGAAGCTTTTGCAAAAGGAAGAAATGGTGGGCCACCTCTTGAACTTTCCAAACAAAATACACTATTACAATCTGGCCCTTGTGAAACTCATTTTTTTCTTGATCCTGGCTGATCCTAGCTACATGTAATATCTAGCAGTACCCTTCTAACATCTAATAATCCATTTTCTGGCCTACGCTATTCGAATCTTACAGTTATTGAAGAAGTCCTGGTTGTCTTTTATGACACAAGACATAATTATTATTGTGTCTTCTGTCTTCTTTCATGTGCTTACTTTTTAATATTGTTTTGCTGCGTGCAATAAGGTCTGTATCAATAAGAACCCCATAAAAGATTCTGGTCTTCAGAATTGCCTTTTTATATAAAAACAAGCAAAATTCAGAGGGAATATTTTATTAAATATTAGACGTCTGGGTTGACTGCATTAATTTTAAATCATTCCTGTAATATTTCCTCTTTTCATTTGGTCCTTCAGATGCTCACATAATATGCAAATCATTTTAGAATGAACACAAAAGAAACATTAAATATATTAAAATCTGCATTTTAATAAAATTGTCAATGCATAATACATACCTTGCTTCTAAAGAAGAATGATAAAAAGTAATAAAAGGGTAATTTAGGCACAGAACTATTTAATATCTTTTTATATTTTACAATCCAGTGAAAAGTAAATGCAGAATAAAAGCTTGGGGCTCAGATTTGAAAGTGTTCCACTCAAATATTCTCTCCTTTTTTTTTTTCTCCCTGAAAGGTTCTTGTTGGTCCCACCCTGTGTACAGTACACTCACAGTGGTACAGTAAACTCACTCTTGAACTCTCAACACGGAAAATGAAACGTTCCAATGCTTTTTGTTGCAGATGGAGTGGATGTGGAAGATGACCCCACTTGCTCCTGGCCAGCTTCCTCACCTTCGAGCAAGGACCAGACTTCCCCCAGCCACGGAGAAGGTTGCGATTTTGGAGAGGAAGAAGGTGGCCCTGGACTCCCTTATCCATGCCAATTCTGTGACAAGTCGTTCAGCCGTCTCAGCTACCTAAAGCACCATGAGCAGAGTCACAGCGACAAGCTGCCTTTCAAATGCACTTACTGCAGTAGGCTGTTCAAACACAAGCGGAGCCGAGATCGCCACATCAAACTCCACACTGGGGACAAGAAGTACCACTGCAGCGAATGCGATGCCGCGTTCTCCAGAAGTGATCACCTCAAGATCCACTTAAAGACTCACACGTCCAACAAGCCATATAAATGTGCCATTTGTCGCCGTGGGTTCCTGTCCTCTAGTTCCTTACACGGACACATGCAGGTTCACGAAAGGAACAAGGACGGCTCCCAGTCCGGTTCCAGGATGGAGGACTGGAAGATGAAGGACACTCAGAAGTGCAGTCAGTGCGAGGAAGGCTTTGACTTCCCGGAAGACCTCCAGAAGCACATTGCAGAGTGCCACCCCGAGTGCTCCCCGAACGAGGACCGGGCGGCCCTCCAGTGTGTCTACTGCCACGAGCTCTTTGTGGAGGAGACCTCCCTGATGAACCACATGGAGCAGATGCACGGCGGGGAGAAGAAGAACTCCTGCACCATCTGCTCCGAGAGCTTCCACACCGTCGAGGAACTGTACAGCCACATGGATAGTCACCAGCAACCGGAGTCATGCAACCACAGCAACAGCCCTTCCCTGGTCACGGTGGGCTACACCTCCGTGTCCAGCACGACTCCGGACTCCAACCTCTCAGTGGACAGCTCGACCATGGTGGAAGCCGCCCCGCCAATCCCCAAGAGTCGAGGGAGGAAGCGGGCCTCTCAGCAAACCCCGGACATGACCGTCCCCTCGAGTAAACAGGCAAAAGTCACCTACAGCTGTATTTACTGCAACAAGCAGTTGTTTTCGAGTCTGGCGGTTCTGCAGATTCACCTGAAAACTATGCATTTAGATAAGCCAGAGCAGGCCCACATTTGTCAGTATTGCTTGGAGGTATTGCCCTCCCTCTATAACCTCAATGAACATCTTAAGCAAGTGCACGAAGCTCAGGACCCAGGTCTGATCGTTTCTGCCATGCCTGCCATAGTCTACCAGTGCAACTTCTGCTCCGAAGTTGTCAATGACCTCAACACCCTTCAGGAACACATCCGATGTTCTCACGGATTTGCCAACCCTGCGGCTAAGGACAGCAACGCTTTTTTCTGTCCCCATTGCTACATGGGGTTCCTCACTGACTCTTCCCTCGAAGAGCATATAAGGCAGGTCCACTGTGACCTCAGTGGCTCCCGATTTGGGTCTCCGGTGCTCGGGACTCCAAAAGAACCAGTCGTAGAAGTCTATTCTTGTTCCTATTGTACGAATTCTCCAATATTCAACAGCGTTCTTAAACTGAACAAGCACATCAAAGAGAATCATAAAAACATTCCCTTGGCCCTGAATTATATTCACAACGGGAAGAAATCCAGGGCCTTGAGCCCCCTCTCTCCTGTGGCCATAGAGCAGACATCTCTTAAGATGATGCAGGCGGTCGGAGGTGCGCCTGCGCGGCCGGCAGGAGAGTATATCTGTAATCAGTGTGGTGCTAAGTACACGTCCCTGGACGGCTTTCAGACTCACCTGAAAACTCATCTCGACACCGTGCTACCGAAACTGACCTGTCCTCAGTGCAACAAGGAGTTCCCCAACCAAGAATCCCTGCTGAAGCACGTCACCATTCATTTTATGATCACCTCCACGTACTACATCTGCGAGAGTTGTGACAAGCAGTTCACGTCAGTGGACGACCTTCAGAAACACCTGCTGGACATGCACACCTTCGTCTTCTTCCGCTGCACCCTCTGTCAAGAAGTTTTCGACTCGAAGGTCTCCATTCAGCTCCACTTGGCCGTGAAGCACAGTAATGAGAAGAAAGTCTACCGCTGCACGTCCTGCAACTGGGACTTCCGCAACGAGACAGACCTGCAGCTGCACGTGAAGCACAACCACCTGGAGAACCAGGGCAAAGTGCACAAGTGCATCTTCTGCGGCGAGTCCTTCGGCACCGAGGTGGAGCTGCAGTGCCACATCACCACCCACAGCAAGAAGTACAACTGCAAGTTCTGCAGCAAAGCCTTCCACGCCATCATCCTGCTGGAGAAGCACCTGCGGGAGAAGCACTGCGTGTTTGACGCCAAGACGCCTAACTGCGGCGCCAACGGGGCCTCGGAGCAGGCGCAGAAAGAGGAGGTGGAGCTGCAGACCCTGCTGACCAACAGCCAAGAGTCCCACAACAGCCACGACGGGAGCGAGGAGGACGTGGACACCTCGGAGCCCATGTACGGCTGTGACATCTGCGGGGCGGCCTACACCATGGAGACCCTGCTGCAGAACCACCAGCTGCGGGACCACAACATCCGGCCCGGGGAGAGCGCCATCGTGAAGAAGAAAGCCGAGCTCATCAAAGGCAACTACAAGTGCAACGTGTGCTCTCGAACCTTCTTCTCGGAAAACGGCCTCCGGGAACACATGCAGACCCACCTGGGCCCCGTCAAACACTACATGTGCCCCATCTGTGGGGAGCGCTTCCCCTCCCTCTTGACTCTGACCGAACACAAAGTCACGCACAGTAAGAGCCTCGATACCGGAAACTGCCGCATCTGCAAGCTGCCGCTCCAGAGCGAAGAGGAGTTTCTAGAGCATTGCCAAATGCACCCCGACCTGAGGAATTCCCTGACGGGATTTCGCTGTGTGGTCTGCATGCAGACGGTGACCTCCACCTTAGAACTCAAAATCCACGGCACGTTCCACATGCAAAAGACGGGCAACGGGTCTGCGGTCCAGACCACGGGGCGTGGCCAGCATGTCCCCAAACTGTACAAGTGCGCGTCCTGCCTCAAGGAATTCCGTTCCAAGCAAGATCTGGTGAAACTTGACATCAACGGCCTGCCATATGGTCTGTGTGCCGGCTGCGTGAATCTCAGTAAGAGCGGGAGCCCGGGCATCAGCATCCCTCCCGGCACGAGTAGACCAGGCCTGGGCCAGAATGAGAACCTGAGTGCCATGGAGGGTAAGGGCAAGGCCGGGGCGCTGAAGACGCGCTGTTCCAGCTGCAACGTTAAGTTTGAGTCTGAAAGTGAACTCCAGAACCACATCCAAACGGTCCACCGAGAGCTGGTGGCAGACGGCAACAGCACGCAGTTGAAAACGCCGCAAGTATCGCCCATGCCCAGAATCAGCCCCTCCCAGTCGGATGAGGTAAACTCGCCTTTTTAATGTTTGCTCTTTAACCTCCTCGAGAATCTCTCTCCACTTTACGTTTACACTTTGCTCAGCTTTAATTATTGTCAGGTGCCGAGAGATGCTTGGATCAAAATGCAGTGGTGGTTTTTTCCCCATAGCCATTAGCTAGCAATTACTTGCTTCTCGATAAGCAGCATTTTGGCTTGAATGGTGCAAAATAGGACTAATTCCAGACTCCCTAGGATATTGTCTTCTCTATGACTGAAGAGACCTGCACTCATGCCAACACTACCTGAGATCTGGAATCTCAGTGTAGCTTCACTGCGAGTTGAAATCCCCAGCTATGACTTGTGTGTATGGCAGAGAGATAATGACATAAAAGTAAAGTGCTATGAGCCAACACTCTGGCTTAGAGTAAAGTTAAAAGAATATATATATTTGTGGATAACAAATTGGGTAGGGCTGGCTTTTTAATACCATGTTGTCAACACTCACTTTCTCTTTGTCTTCTGGCTAGTGAGGAAGATGTTTCTCACAACAGGATTTTTTCAAAGCCCCTACATTTATTAAGCGCCACACGGTCAACATGCGTTTTAAAGGCACTCTCCCCAAGTCTTCGCTCTCTGGGTTTGGGTTTCAAAGTGAACATGTTTTGGTTTTTTTTCTTAGTTGAAGAGTCGTTTCGTGTCTTTTTTCGCATAATGAGTCTGAAAAACAAGTTCATTTACAGTGAAATAGTTTTGTAAGTCATCATTCCTTGAAGCTGAGCAGAGGATGGCTCCTTTTATTATAATTTCTTTATGCTTTATCACCTGGTGTCTAATAGCTCTCTCCCCTTCCCTACCTGCCCCTATCTGGAGATCCATCCAAATGAAAACCCCAGGGAGACCTATCTCCCTTCAGTCTGGGGTCACTGCCTTTTCCTTATCTTGTCTCTGCACTCACACCCTCTCCAAGGTCCCCCTGCATCTCCCTGCAGATAGCCATCACTCAGCTAGTAGGGGAAGGCTGAGAAGACGAACGCAGAGCCCATCCTCCTGAAATGTGCATCTGTGTGACAGGCAAACTCCCAAACTTTGAAGCTGCCTTCCCTTCTCTCCTCCTCAAGTAAATCCTCACCTTTCTCTCATCTAAATAAACAAAATCCTTTCAAACTGGAAGAACCTTGTTTTGATAATGGTTCATGACTCATGTGTTGGATCAGATCGCTTCTTTTGAAACAAATATTTCTAGTTGTAATCACATGAAATGAATTACTTTTTCCAACTTTTTATCTCAAAAATGTTTAAACTTATAGAAAAGTTAAAGGAATAACACAGTGAACATATGTATGTGTCCGTGTATCCATGTCACAAGTTTTATCAGTTATGAACATTTTGTTACATTTTTCTCTCTCTTTGCAACCTTTTTAATTAACCTGAGCTACATGAAAGTAAGTTGTAGATAACGTTATCTCCGAAGAAAAAGGGCATTTTCCTATTTAACCACAATATCATTAGCTCAGGCAATTATTGAAATCAGCTAAAGAAATTAAAGAAATCCATACTATCATCTATAAATCTATATTCGCATTTCCCCAAATCTCCCCCAAATGTTTTATTTTTAAATGCTTTTGAACAAGAATTCTTGAAAAGTTTATGCAGAAAATTATTCCTCTCTTTTGTCTTGTTATGCTTAACATATATAGAAGAGTTTTTATATTCAGGTTTAATTTAAATAGTATATAAAAGGTGTTTAAAATGAATCTCTGTATGTGTGTGTGTGTTTGTGACTGTGGTGGTATGTGTGCATTTAAAACCAAGCAAAATCTAGCTTCTGTGTCTTGGTAGATTTATGGAGAGGCAAATGCCTGTTTCTTCTTATCTGTTCACGGTTTAGATTTTCTGATATTTCTAAATTGCTCTATATTATAATACCATTGGAGGTGAAATATTTTAAAAATGAAGGAGGACATATGGATAGTCTTTATCTGTTAATTTGGTTAGAGTTGATTAGGAAAAAGTTTATCTTTAAGGGATGGTCAAGTCTTCAATTATACCTACAATCTTAATGATAATTTATAAAGCTTAACTATATGCTTCACTTACATAAAATAATATATAAAGTACTTGTTAATTTTAATTCTTACAATAGTGTTTTTTAAGCACCTGCTACTGAGGGTGAAAAATGACTCCATGCAAAAGAGAACCTCCTTACTAAATCTGATTAGTAACTTGTAGCAGTGTCCTTAATTGGCCAGATATTAAGATTCAGTTGTACATTTTTTCTTTGTGCCTTAACAGTACATTAATCTATTCAACATTTTCACCATTGTTACTATTTTTTCTTTATTATACTCTTTGTCATAAAATTTCATGTGCCCACTTCCTTTCTGATACTCTGTACCATAAAAAATGTAAAGTAGACCATACTGTTTGGACTTGACATAGAAAATCATCTAAACATATGTAAAGTTTTACGAAAAGGAGCCTAAAAAGATTGCATCGGCAAGAAAAAGACATATAATAAATATTAATTTGTTCCCATTTTTTGTTAGCCAAGTTAAGCTTCTACGACCTCTCATTGTGAGTATTGTGTAAATTTTTCACCAGTGGCAGTAAAGGCGAAGTTATTACATAAGACTTTGCCAAAAGACTGGCATGCCACGTGGAACTAAACTTTATCACAAAAAAGAAGTATCACATGTATGTCCATTGACTTAGATGTCCTAGGTAGGATCTGAAAGACTTAGCAATGTAGGTGGTATTTTCATCTCTTCTTCTTGCTGAGGATTGAGGCTTCAGAAGAGAAAAGAAGAGAATAAAACCTGAGTACCTAGATGTTGTCAAGAACCAGATTAGATTTTTCTGGGCTATGACTTACAGTCACATAAGGGTATTGATAGATGCTGGAATGCTTCTTTCAAAGACTGAAAAGAATGTTACTCGGTCGAGACTAGAGTACCTATTTAAAAGGGATTTAGATATAATCTAGGGAAGGATAAGTACTATATAAACCCATATAACCCAAGAAATAGATGAAAGCCTAGGCATATGACAATTAAAGAAGAATAATATTAGGTAGCTGTCATATGATGGAGAAATTTGGAATTGGAGACAGAAGATCTGAGTTTGAACTCCCATTTCTTCTGCATGCTGATTTCTGAATTTGTGAAAAATGTTCTCTTTGTACCAAAATTCTATAATTATTAATCTAAGTTTGCCATGGAGACTTTGTTTTGAATAAAATATTTGGGGGAACCTAATCATTTCTGTTTCCTCCTCAGAGGTTGACTATGATATAAACTTGTACCTGCAGTGATTCCATAAATGGTAGAGAGAATTTGAGAGAGAAAGAACACTGGACATCTAGCTTTTTCCACACGTGAAACACCTCGCAGACTTACTGACATTTACTATGTGTTGAATAAATGTTAGTTCTTCTTCTGGAGTTCGTTGACACTGGCTTGGCTCCCTGGTCAGGTGCTGCCCTATGTGGACCTCAAAATGTTGTCTCACGATGATACTGGAAACATGTGTCCATCTGCCATGGTTTCCTTAAGATCCTTCATATCCAGATTTCTCTGAGGGATTATATATTCACATTTCAGTTCACATCATCCCTACGATTCTGTTGAAATTGCTCTTACAAGGGTTACAAATTATCTCCATGTTTCTAGATGCCTGTACGGTGCCACAGAATCAAAGCTAGAAGGGACAGTGGAGGTCATCTGATTAAGCTGCCTTATTTTACAGACAACAAAACAGACCCACATAAATTGAGATCGGTCTAAGGTCACACAGTTAATAAGTGGTAAACAAGAGACTCCGAGAATCCAGGTCTCCCAACTCCAGACTCAAGACTCTCTTTTCGTAATTCCATTGGCACTTTCCTCTAGCTGCAACCTCATCCTTGTCCTTTTCATAAAATCCTCTCGGTGTAGCAGTCTTAGTTTCTCTCGTCATTCACTTCCTCCACCCACCGCAAGGGGTCTTCTGCTTCTATTGCTGCACCTCAGCTGACTGTTCTAAGATCTCTACCGACCTAGTGGACTGAAGTAATGCTTTTGGGTTTTTTTAAAGAGCATTTATCGTAGTTTACCTGCTTCTCTACTTATCACTGTTGGTCATTCCCTCCTAACTGAACCTCTTCCTTCCTGTTTCCCTTTGTGCCTCTTTGAATGTTCCGTAGCCCTCTCTGTCCTCTACCTGCTTCTGCAAGATAGTGTCCCCATTGCTACTGTCACTCTACTGACCCGACCCCCCCCCCCACCAGCTTCACGTGGCCTCATCCACTCCCAGGGTTTCAACCACCACCTTCTACCGATGACTCTCCAAATGGTGTTTCCAAAAGACAGGAGGGAACTTATGGGGGCTGATGGTAATATTCTGTATCTTGATTGTGCTGGTGGTTACGAGACTGTATGTGTTTACTAATACTCACCAGATGTAAATTCGTGACTTTTGGCATGTGAGTTACACCTCAGTGAAGCTATTTCCAAAAAAAAAGGTGTCTTTGACTCAAACCTCTCCTCTGAAATTCAGACTCATACACACAGCTGCCTGCTGGATATATACGCACTCACATGTTCCTGTGAACTTCAAACTCACTGGGTCCAAAACAGAACTCATCATCCTTTCTCCAAACCTGCTTTTTTTCTTAAGTATTCTATTTCACTTGTGGATCCATTGATCTTCTTAGTCTTTTCTTTTTCTCCACATCCAGTTGGCCATCCAGCCATCTCGATTTCTACTCATATGTATTTCTGAATCAATCCCCTCTTCTCCATCCTCTTACCACATTTTAAGTTCAATCTCTGATCATCTTTCACTAAACTACTGAAGCAGCCTTGTAACTGTTCCCTCTGACTTTAGCGTTACTACTTTCAGATCCATCCCCACACAGCTGCCAGAACAATCTATCTAAAACACAAACCTGAATAACATGCCCCTCCCTATTTGGAACATTTTAAGTGCTCTGCACCTCCATCCCTATAGGATGATATCATAGCCCTTTTATTGTGAAATATAAGACTCTGTAGGTCCCTGGTAAAATTTCTCCCTCTTTCCTTAGCTTTCACCTTATTCTGTTCTTGGAGGTGCTTTAATTAACCCGCACACAACATGCTGCTGCTGTATCTTGCTAAGGCTGTCCAGTCCCTTCGGCTCAAATAACCCCTCTCCTCCTGACTGCCCTCTGTCTTCCATGAAGCTGTCCCTCTTTCCCTTTAATTGGAGATCAGGTACTCTAGAAGGCCTCCTCTGACCCCAGCTTATCACCACAAACATCTCCCTTCTCCTGGAATGCCCTGTCTATACAATATGTTATAAATTTCATATGAAAAGTGTTACAGTGCTTTATAATTACCTATGTACATTTCTCTTTTCTTCCCCTGAATTCCTGGGGGCAAGAATTTACTCAATCTGATATTCCTGAGCCCTATGATAATGCCAGGCCCATCGTAGGCAGGTGCCTCAGTGCTGTGTCTGGCTGGTGGCTCTCCCAGAGCCTTTCCCCGTACAGGGCGGTATGGCAGGACAGCCGGCTGCCTGGCTTTTTTTCATTCAGGAACCACCTGACACAGTGACTGGAACCTGAAGGTATTAAATAAATTTGTGTTGTTCTTCTGCGTGTGTTAACTATAGGATTGCTATTTATATTTTTACCACATTTGGACTCAAATCTTGTTTTACTGTTATTGAAGTGCTGTTCTAGATACTCTGAGCGTGTACGGGTCTGCTGTTATTATCCCACTCCACTTCAACGTCTGCTTTCTCAAGGAAGCTGTAATTGTCCTGCCAAGGTTGCCGGTGGTCTCCAGGTTCATCTCCGTAGCACTTTGCAGGGTGGACAGTTCTTCCCTTGCCGTGCCTCTCTCTGATTTCATGGCGTTCCCACTCGTAGTCTTCTTCCTACTTCTGTCTTTGGAGATTTCTCGTCCTATGCCTGTCCTAAAAAGTGTAGGAATTCTTCGATGCTCATCCTTGGTCCTCTTTTACTTCTCTGTCTACTCTCTCCATAGGCATCTCATCTATTCATGTTGCCGCAACTATTTCTTTGGTAAGAATTCCCAAATTTATGTTTCTAGCTTAGATCTCCTCTTAGTTCCAGATTACTGTGTTCCACTGACAGCTTGACTTTGCCATGTGTATCTCTTTTAGACTTCTGAAGTGTAATGTGTACCTACTAAAATCTCTTGCTTCTCTCTCCTGAAGCCTATCTTTTTCCTAACTAACATCATTTTTGGTAAAGGGATCTACCCTACACCCAGTTAGCCAAGCAAGAAACCCAGGAATCACTCCTGATTCCTCCCTTTCCCTCTTTCCACACATCTAATCTATTAATAAGCTCTGTGGATTCCACCTCCAGTGAGTATCCCATCCCCTTCTTTCCATCCCCAAAGCCATCATTGTGGTCCAGGCCGCAGTCATTTCTGGCCTCCTGAGAGAGTCCCCTCCTTCATCTTCTGCCTGCTTCCCATCCATTCTTCATGCTGAAGTGGGAAGGAGGCCTGTGGACGTGTCAATCTCATGATGTCACATAAAATTCTTCGGTGGCTTCCCATTTCACTCAAATAAAATTCCAACCTCTCACCAGTTTGTGAGACCATGCATGTCCTGGCCGGCCTGGCTGCCCTCGCCTTGTCCTGATTGGCTCTTCCTCATGCACTGCACCCAGCCTCCCAGCCTCCAGGGGGATGGGGCAGGGGGTTTCTGCTTTGGAACCTTCACATGTGCTCCTTCCTCACTTGGCCTGCACTTCTGAGCCAGCCTCTCTGCACCGCCAGTTCTTTCTCGGCTGTCAGGTGGGCCTTCCCTGAAAATCTTATCGAAGTTGGTTTCCTCCTGAAGATTTTCTTTTAAAATAGTCGTTTTTGTTTACTTGTTTATTTCCTTCTTCCCCTTTCTCACCTATGAACATCCAACAGCTTAACCTAAGAGCTTAAGAAATATCAGTTGAATAAATGAACATAGTGTAAGTACTTCAGAACGAAAGTAGTGTATACTCCATCTTTGGATATATTTGCAGGTGTATCTAATAACTAATACACATAGATGATAAGTTTACCCAAAAGTACGGAGATGCTTTAAAATTAGGTGTGATCTAAAAATATTAAATAAACTAAAAGGCTTGAAAGTTCTAACAATTCAGAGATCATCTTCAGTGAGAAGGTCTGTTTTGAGTGTCTCAAAGTCAGTATTCTTCCTTTATAGTTCTTACACTGAAAATAGAAACGTCTATGTTGACATGCTTAAGCTCCAGAGTTCTTTTTTGCTTTGTATAATAAAAATATCCATATGAGGTTGAGAGAAAAATGTCGAAGTTTTTGTGTGTCAAATTGCTGGTATTAAGTTTTGCTAAGCTAAAGGAGCAAAAATAAATGAGTTAAGTTTCCTCTAAATAAACAGTATCTTAAAATTAAGTAGAAAAATTACATGACCAAGTAGATTTGTAAAATTCAAGATGTTATTGAAATAGACTTAGTTGCTTTTCCAAGTTTAATCTGCTCTCAGATTTATTGTTGTTGTGCTCAGTATTTGTTTGGCATCTACAGCGCACTAGAACAGGGAGTTACTGACCCCTGGCATAAGTATCGGGGTGTGGAACATGGAAGCAGCTGCCTCTCATCCACTACCTCTAGTCTCATGTTCATTAAGCGTTGATCATTGCATCACACATTGAATTTGCTACCACTACCATCCCTAGATTTTCTGTACTTACTTCCAGTTCTGGATTTTTTGCTGATGCTTTCCATATGCATACAGTGTCTTTTAGAACATACGGAATTCAAAAGTAAGAATGTTTCTCTATACCACCATGAATCTTGAATTGCACATATTTGTCCATTGAGTACTAGGCCAAAGAGTTTGAAAACACCCTCTGTAGCGGTAGAATTTTGTTTAGCAGGAGCATTTTACATTTAGCTGAAATTATATCGAAGTAGAGATTAGTGAATATCTACTTAAGGTACTTTTGAATAATGAAAGAAAATGGAAAGCTACATTCTGGATCTCTTATTACTGGATGACTCCCCTCTCTGCGTAATATAGATGCAGTTTTCTATTAGATGTACTTTCTGTTTCTAGAAATTTAACAGCCTAATTAGGAGAACCTTGTAAAGACTTTTAAAAAAGCTAAATAGCCAGTTCCTTATTTGTATATATTTTTTCACCTTTTAAATATGCTTGTTTTTGTTGTTTTTGTTTTTGTTTTTGCGGTACGCGGGCCTCTCACTGTTGTGGCCTCTCCCGTTGCGGAGCACAGGCTCCGGACGCACAGGCTCAGCGGCCATGGCTCACGGGCCCAGCCGCTCCGCGGCATGTGGGATCTTCCCGGACCGGGGCACGAACCCGTGTCCCCTGCATCGCCAGGCGGACTCTCAAGCACTGCGCCACCAGGGAAGCCCTAAATATGCATGTTTCTAAGGGTTCTATTTTTAATATGTTTTTTTCTTCCCTTACCCTCATTTCCTATTATGGAATTATTATCCCATACAGATGAGTGAAATATCAAATTTCAACCTGTAACCTCTCGTTAAGTCCCATCTTAGATTTTCAATTAACTTGTTTGACATTACCAGTTGAACATTGTGCTAGCCATTTGATCAAATCAAATCATAATTTCTTTTTTTTCCTCTCCAGTTTTTGTCTGTGTTGCATGATTCTCCTAATTATTCTTGTCTGAAACTTTGTATCTCCTAAATGTTGTCTGGTCTCCTAACCTTTTGAATTGGTCACTCTTGAGGTGCTGTATTTTCTCTTCTATTTGCATCTCCTGCGTTCTCTCTCCAGTGCAAGTCTTATCCTTGTAAACTAACTGATCTCTTTTACTCTCTTCCTATCATAATTCACAACAGATTTAAAAGTTTAGGATCTCACAAATCACATTTTCTGACCACAGTACAAATGCATTATAAATAAAAATATTTTTTAAAACCCCATAAATTTTATTTTATTTTTATAAATTCATTATTTATTTATTTATTTTTGGCTGTGGTGGGTCTTTGCTGTTGCGCATGGGCTTTCTCTAGTTGTGGCGAGCGGGGGCTACTCTTCGTTGCAGTTCATGGGCTTCTCATTGCGGTGGCTTCTCTTGTCGTGGAGCACGGACTCTAGGCACGCAGGCTTCAGTAGTTGTGGCACACGGGCTCAGTAGTTGTGGCTCGTGGGCTTTAGGGCACAGGCTCTGTAGTTGTGGCACACAGGCTTAGTTGCTCCGTGGCATGTGGGATCTTCCCGGACCAGGGCTCAAACCCATGTCCCCTGCATTGGCAGGCGGATCCTTAACCACTGTGCCACCAGGGAAGTTTCCCAAACCCCATAAATTTCAAAATTAAACTACCCATGGAACAAAGAGGCCATGGAAATAGCAATTAAAAACACTTCAAACTGAAAGACAACTATATTTTAAAACTTGTGAGATATAAATTAAAGCAGTATTTAGAGGGAAAGTTATTAGAACATAAAAATACATATTAGAAAATTTTAAAAAGCTTAATATCAATGTGATAAAAATCAAACTTAAGACATTAGGAACAGAGCAAGGAAACAGACCCATAAAAAATAGAAACGAAGGAAATAGTAAAGCTAAAAGCAGAAAGTAATGAAATGTAAAACAACCAACAAGGAGGCCAGCAAAGTAAAACAGCAATTTTTTGAAATGACTAACGAAGTTTACACACTTCTGGTGAGATTAATCAGGGTAAGACAACAATAAATAAATAATATGAAGAATGAAGGGGGAGCCATAACTTCACATGCACAGAAGTTAAAAAGATAGTAGGGGAACCACTACACATATCAGAATGACTGAAATAAAAAAGAGTACACAAATTCATTTTTGCAAGAATGAAGAGCAATTGGAACTCTCTTACTTTACTGGTGAGAGTATAATTTTGTATAACTGCTTTGAAAACCTGTTGGACAGTATATACTAAAGTTGATTACTAGCCTACTCTACGACCCATCAAGTCTATTCCTAGGTTTATATCTAAGAGAAATGAATGCACATGTTTAACAAGTAATGAACAAGAATATTCATAGTAGCTTTTGCATATAAGCTTTAAGCAGGAGTCGAAGTGTCTGTCAAAATAGAATAAATGTATAAATACATTCATACAATGATATGAATTTTATTTCATTCATATGATGGACTACTACACAGAAATAAAGAAGAATGAACTACCGCTATGTAACAACCTGGAATACTCACATACAAAATGATGAAAAAAAGGAACCACACACATCCTACTACACATTTCCATTCATATAAAATTTAAGAATGGGTAAAACTAATTTTTGATAATCGAAGTCAGAATAGTTACCTTTGGGATGGTATCAACTAGGAAAGGGTGGAAGGGAACATTCTAGAAATGTTCCATATCTGGATCTATGTGGTGGTTACACTGGTATTTGTAAAACTCCATAAATCAGGCATATTCTTAAGGTTACAGCAGTTTACTATACATATGTTATTTCTCAATAAAAATTGTACAAAATGCACCCAAAACACACAAAATAAAGAAGAGTAAGATAATACTATGAAGAACTTTATGCTAATAACTGGATAATTTTGATTATATGGGAACAGTCTTAGGATTATATGTTACTAAAGCTGACTCAAGAAAAAAAGAAGTAGAATGATTCCATAAATATGAAAGAGTTAATAAATTGTTGAAAACCTGCCCACAAAGAAAATACCAGAACATACACATAATTCCAAAGCTGAGCCAGAAAGTATAAAAAGAGGGAACACTCCAGTTCCTTTAATGAATCTAGTATAATCTTGATGTCAAAACCAGACAAAAATGTAAAAGGAAAATTTAGGCCAGTTTTACTCATGATTTTACATTTTAAACTTTTAAATAAAATGTAAACAAACTAAATTCACACTGTTAAAAAAAGGTTTTTATACTGTAACCAAAACGATTTTATCAGAAGAATACAAGGTGGGTTCAACCTCAGGAAATCAGTTAATTAATTTTACCACGTTAACAGTTTAAAGGAGATAAATTATATGTTTATCTCAAGAGTTGCAGAAAAAACTAAATTCAGCATACTTTTGTGATCAAAAAGAACACTTAATTAGGGATAGGCAGTAATTTCCTTACCCTTATAAAGACTGTTTAAAATATCGTCTTCAGCAAGCATCATCATTAGTGGTGAAATTTTAATGCAATTATTATTTTACAATAAAATCACTAATAAGGCTTCCTGGGTGACTTAACCAACAATGTAAGATAAAATAAAAATGAATTTACTAATAAAAAAACAGGTAACAGTGACATTGAAAAGAACCAAATTAAACTGTCATTTAGAGGTCATATGTTTGTAAAACAAAATCCAAAGAATCTAAAGACAAACTATTGTAATGAATAAAACTTTAGCAAAGTTGCTGGATACCAAATCAAATCATACAAGTTAATTCGATTTTTATTCATTACCAAAAAAGTTAGATAATATGAATTTTAAAATAATTCCATTTATAATAAGCTCAAAAATAGGTACTTAGAAATAAAACTTATAAGGTGTGCAAGACTATGGAGAAAATGATAAAACATTATTAAAAGATATTGTTAAAGACCTAAATAAATGATCAGATTTAACTTGTTCAGGAACAGGAAGACTCAATACTGTTAAGCTCTCCGTCATCCCTAATTTGATCTGTGGACTCACAGCTATTCTAATGAAAATTTCTACAGGTTTTAAAGTGTATTTAAAAAAAAAATTTTGTTTTTTGGAATTTGACAAATGTATACTGGGGCTTCCCTGGTGGCGCAGTGGTTGAGAATCTGCCTGCTAATGCGGGGGACACGGGTTCGAGCCCTGGTCTGGGAGGATCCCACATGCCGTGGAGCAACTAGGCCCGTGAGCCACAACTACTGAGTCTGCGCGTCCGGAGCCTGTGCTCCGCAACAAGAGAGGCCACAATAGTGAGAGGCCCGCAGGCCGCGATGAAGAGTGGACCCCGCTTGCCACAACCTTGCACAGAAACAAAGACCCAACACAGCAAAAATAAATAATTAATAAAGTCCCACCCCCAACATCTAAAAAATAAATTAAAAAATGTATACTGAAGAACAAAAGGTCAAGAATAGCAAAGATACTCTTGAAGAAAAGGAGCAGGCAGAGTAGGATTTGTCCTACTCTGTAGGCAATTTATAATAAATCTGCAGTAACTAGGATGACATGATATTTGTCCACAGAACAAAACAGAGATTCTCCGAAAGAGATATAAGACTGAATAGAGTAGAGCTGTCTTTGCATCTCAGTGGGGGAATGAATGGAGTATTCAACTTAGCCATAGAGAAAGATAAAATAAAATTGAGCCCCTACTCACGTGTATAAAAATGTGTGAAAGGGCTTCCCTGGTGGCGCAGTGGTTGAGAGTCCGCCTGCCGATGCAGGGGACACAGGTTCGTGCCCCGGTCCGGAAAGATCCCACATGCCGCGGAGCGGCTGGGCCCGTGAGCCATGGCCGCTGAGCCTGCGCGTCCGGAGCCTATGCTCCGCAACGGGAGAGGCCACAACAGTGAGAGGTCGGCGTACCACAAAAAAAAAAAAAAAAAAAAATGTGTGAAAGAACAAAACCATAAATCATAGAAAAAAATATAGAGAATTTTTTATGACCTTAGATTAAGGAAAGATTTCTCAAATAAGACCCAGAGAGTATAAATCACAAATAAAATGATTGATATGTTCATCTACATTAAAAATAATAACTTCTGTTTACCAAAATTTACCATAAAGTGAGCAAAAATAAGAACTCCAAGATAATAAAATATATTTATAACGCATATAGTTGGGAAAAGTATTAGTTTCCTAAATAGAAAAGAAATAGCCACAAATTAACAGGAGAACTCAAATCACCAAATAAGACAATATGAAATTAATACGAACAGGCATTTCACAAAGAGGAAACATGAAGATCCAGTAAACATGTGAAAATGTTTAATCCTCATCAGTAATATGGGAAATGCAAATTCAGACAGAGAATAATAGATGGTTTGAGAAGACCACACAGGAAGCTAAGTTGGGCACACAGGTATTTGCTTAATAGTTCTATTTATATATTACTTATGTTTACTGTTTGTAAGCATTTAATATTTGACTTAAAAAGCAAAATAATCAGAACCATAGTATGCAATCAGTATCACTTATCATAAATATAAGATAAATATAAAAGTAATACAATTAATACAAAATAATGTTTTAAAAATTCTAGCTATACTCATACCTGCAAAGGTTTGTGAGTCTGAAACCTGTTCTTTCATTGTTACAAGTAAGTTTGTCAAGGTTTGTAGGGGTATTAAAGACATATTAGCATCTTAGTGAGACTTTTTTCTTTTGTGTAATTAGAAAGAGCAGTATCCATGCCTTATAGTTGAGGTGGTGCATATCTCACACTTTGGAGAACATTAATCTATAGCATTAACTTTTTATTCCTCGTCTGGTGCTTCAATTTAAGATAAATTTATTCATTTCCTGCAATGTACAAGGCATTAGGCTATCAGGTTTGTAAAGAGGATGAGCATTATACGAATATGGTTATTTGAATACATGTCTTTCTTCCCAGTATAGTCCCCTGAGGGCTTATAGTTTACTAGGAAAAAACTAATGTATAGCAATAAATACAGTATAAAGTAGAATGGAATATGTGCCTTAATAGAAGTACTAGTGAAGTGCTAAAGTAGTTCAGAGGAGATAGCAAATAACCAGGCAGGAGTTAGCTTTGCAGGTATCTGCGTAAAGAGCAAGCAAAATGGAAAAGAACTCCCAAGCAAAAGTCCGAAGGCAGTAGTGTGCCTGGCAGGCTTAGGAATAGCAAGGGGGTAAGCATGGCTGCAGCAGAGGGAGCCAGAGTGAGGGAAGCAGGCAGGGTTACATGGTATCCTCCGTGTTTCTCAGGAGAGTTTCTTAACACATCATAGGTTTTTAGTCAACACTTGCAAATAATTGAAAGCTGGTGATTAAAACAAATGGAAAAAGAAACAAAGAAGGAACCACACATAAATAGAACATAAGATTTCTCCTAAGTATGTAATAGACTATGCAATTCGTGTCATAAAGAGATTGAGTGGCAGGTGAAATCCTATTAAAAAATCCCCATATCAAGGCAAAAGATTGATTTTGTTCAATTAAACATTATATTACATAAGCAAGCCTTCAACTGAGTCTGAACATGTTTTGTTATTCAGAGATTGCCTCTATGGGTATGGAGAGTTTACGCGTAAACCACATAACGTAATAGAAGAAAATATTGTACTTAGAGAAAAACCGAGTTCAAATAACAGTTGACAGAAGCATCTGTGTGATCTTAACTAGTCTTTCCTAAGCTTGAGTTCCTTCATTGTTAACATGGGCATAATCCATATTTTGCCTACTTTATAGTGTTATTGTAAAGAGCAGATCATATGTTTGTAAGAAAGTTCTTGGTAAACTGAAGCACCTGACAAATGTTGCATATGGTACATCATTTATATAATATCTGTGTATAAGTCAGCACATATCCCTATGTATGTATGCACACATTCATATAATTTATATCTAAAATGTGCTTCAGTTAATTTACTATAATCTAGAATAATTTTATCTAGGGCTAGAACTATGGATTATTTGGTGAAAATGCATTGAAATCAGTCATCATATGTCTACAAAGTTGATTATATAGAAAGGCATAATCAAATATTAAAACAAATATAGGGCTCCCCTGGTGGCGCAGTGGTTGAGAGTCCGCCTGCCGATGCAGGGGACACGGGCTCGTGCCCCAGTCCGGGAAGATCCCATATGCCGCGGAGCGGCTGGGCCCGTGAGCCATGGCCGCTGAGCCTGTGCGTCCGGAGCCTGTGCTCCGCAACGGGAGAGGCCACACAGTGAGAGGCCCGCGTACCACAAAAAAAAAAAAAAAAAAAAAAAGTTAAAAAAAAAAACAAATATAGAAGCAATGAAATCCAAGGGACAAAGAGAGTGTAAAAGCCACAAAGATAAAATATTCAAAGACAGCATCAGGCAACAATAAATATAAAAGGTAGAAAAACGTGTAAATAGATGAGTGTATAGGTGGAAAAAGGAATTATAGATAAGAAATCGAAAATGTCCGATAGTATTATTGGATTGAAACATATCATGGAGAGCAGGAGAGCAAAAAAAATCTTAGGGAAATAATATCTAAGAAAGTTAAAAATTGTAAATGAAAGGCATAGTAAGTGAATACCAAAATAAGACACTTTCTCCTAAGCTCAAGAAGAAAGTGAATAGTTTGAGAGGTGGTTAATTTTAAAGAACTATTATTTGTTTGCCTAAAACTCACTACCCATTTTCTTCATGGATCAAATATATTTACATTCTGGGGAAAGAAAAGTGGTGAAATTTTTGCTTTTGTTTTTGTCCTTGGACAGGATTTATAATTTAGATGCATAACCTCTTGATTTATTTTTGTAATAGAGTACTATGTTTTAAAAATTACTAGTAAGTGATTGAGAGATATTTTGTAGCAAAAATATACCATGATTAGAAATCAAAGTGGCATTGATAAACCTAGCTTGACAAAGTCTGATGTTAATGTACTCCTCTTAAGATAAATCTAAGGATTATCTTGTGTATTTTATAAGTGTGGCTTACAGTAGGGAAGCAAAAATGAGCTTCCTGATTTCATAAGAGCTCATGATAAAGAAATGTCCAGAAATACAACTTTAATTATGAAAGCAACCACATGTTTAATAAAGATCATTTCTTAAGAAAAAGTAAGAGGAAGAACAGAAGAGTGGAAAGAGTTGGGGGGGGGGGTAGAAGGAAAGGTGGGAGGGGAGGACTAAATAAGATAGTTGAAAGACTGGCAGGAAGCCCTCTAAGTTTAATGTCTATACCCACTAGGATTGGAAAATTGAAATCGTTTTGGTGGAAGATAGACCCTTTTAGCACCATTAATTGGATCTGGATTGATATCATTTTGTTATACAAATTTAAATGATTCCAAAGCAGACATTCCCCAACTGCTGATATTAATTTGCATCTAGTTCATTCATTCATTTAACAGTTATTGAGTTTCAGACACATGGCAGGCATTGTGCAAAGACACTGAGTGCACAATGGCACACATCATAGATATTGTTTCATGTTTCTCTTGGCAAAGAATTAAACCTTCTAAAAGCAGATGTACCCTCATATAGTGAATCATGTACATATTAAGATGGTAAGGAGTTGACAGGATTGGAAAAAGGGATATTCTCAAATGCCTCGTAAGGATAGTCACATTGAAATTACAAAATGTCTTTTAAAAGAATGACTGACTTATCACCTGGACTTTTAAAGAACATCTAGAAAATATTACAGTGCTTGCCTTGCACAGATTCTATATAAAATGTCGAATTTGCTATTACCATCTTTTTCTTAATGTTCCCCCTCGTATTCTATACTGTAGAGTAATGTTCTCAAGACCCTGTTGGGAAAGGGCCCCATATTTTCTTAGCTTATATTTTGGGATATTTTTAATTTGAAAAATGTCTAGCTTTATAAGATATATTATCAGTAATAATTATGCAGAGGTTTTTCAGGTCCACAGTTTAATTTTCTGGGATAATCTGAAGGAAGGCTGGGTCTTATCTGGTGGTACTATGCAGAATTTAGGTATTTTTGGTGGCAGCAATCTGGTTCCCTCCAGTAAATTTCTCTGAAAACACTTACTCTTGAGTATACTTATAAAAAGCCCAAATCAGTTCTCTTCTGTGTCGTTCAGACACTCCTTCATAAATGCTCCATGTCAGGCAGCGGGCTGGGTGATGGAGCTGTAGAAGGGAAATAAGACATAGTTCCTTAAGTGACAGGAGACCTTAGAATGTAATGTGAATAGATGCTTTGAATGTAATATAGTAAATTCCAGGCTAAAAGTAGACACTGAGAAATGAGAACCCCCCAAAGAAGGCAGCAGGTAGTAGAAAGAACCAGCGATGGACAGTTGGCTATAAAAGCCATCCTGCAGCACAGGGCCAGGAGGAGACACAGTAAGCTTCAAGCAGAATAACGAGCCAGCATGGCAGTAGTTACCAATTCCTTTTTGTAAATGCGCACACCCATCATATAAATGTGGGTGTATTCATGGTGACCCAGAGTTCTAGGCTTGCTAGAGCTTTCTGTGAGTCACTTTCTGTGAGTCACAGACAAGGACACTTCTTCCCTCTGGGGACCTCACTTTGATTGTCTGTGATGAGGAAATTGAAATATTCACTTGTCCCTCTCAATTCTCAAACTCCCCAATATTCTATATAAGCTTGTGCTAGTACCTTTGAAAATATAAAGAATATGGTGGCATTTTATTCTATTTTTAAAAGATATTTTTGGAATGATGAATGAGGAAGGATTGACAAAATCCAAATAATTTCAGTTAAATCAAGGGATTAAAAGAACCCCACCACCTACACATTTATATACATGGTAACTGCACAGTATGTTTTAGAATAGGTAAAGTCAAGGCAACAGACCTCTATCCTCAAAAGCTTACTGTTGAAGAGTACAAACAACAAGAATAAAAAAGTAAACACCCACCTTGTTGTGTGGGTGTTATTACTAACAAGCTTTATGGAGCAGGTGGGATTTTAGAAGCAATCTGAAGGAGAAGAGAAGGGTGGTGTGACGTGCTTCAGTAGGAAAGCTGTTCAAGTGGAAGGGGTGGACAAGAGAAGGCAGAACCCGAAATGAAAATAGGGAGGAGGAGAGAAGCGAAAAAAAAACTGCTGGGAGTAGGAGGACAGGAGGTAATATATCTCATTGGAATAAGAGTGATAAAGGACCAGGCGATTTGGTTAATGTACTCCTCTTAAGATAAATCTAAGGATTATCTTGTGTATTATCTAAGGATATTATCTAAGGGTAAATCTAAGGATATCTTGTGTACCACATACAGGGTAACTGAAATGACCCAAGTAAGAGGGAGGGTGTTCTGTAGATGAAACACAAACTACCAGAATGTGCAGTATTCCTTTTACAGAAGAATAGCTACAAGGATAGATTAGGAATATAAACAAAAGGGAATCACTGTGACTCCACAGGAGCCTTCATCTAAAGAGAAGTGGAAGGAAGCAAAGATTTTTTTATTTTACAATGAACAGGTATGAATCATTCACACATTGCTTGATTGTGTGTAAATATTTACATTATGTATTGCATAGATACAAGATGGGTAAGACAGAGCCCTCTCCCTACCCTTACAGCCCTTTAGAGATAAATCGGTTTTATTGAAATAATTCTGATACAACATGTACTGAATTATAAGAGAATCAAGAGGAAACTTCTATGATTTAATATTAAATAAAACTTCTCTCTATGTCAGCCTTTTGATATGTATGACGAGTCTCTAGTAAATGGTACTAGTACTCGTAAAGAGTTCACAAACCTGTCTACATTCTCAACTTGCTTTGAGGGCAGAAGTTATATACTTAAGAAAATATGTCTTAATGAACCCTAAAATATTTTTTTTCTTTGTCACAAAACTTTCTCCTGGTCTGTGGTGGGATTTTAAATTGTATTACCAGCCTTCAGGATTGGATCTCCATGGGCATACAGTGCAATTCAGTGGTGTTGCAATATAGTACTTAACGTTCCTACTCCTTCATCTCTCTAACTGTATATCCCCACTATCTACCAGCCATACCTCTTCATTTTGAAAATGATGAGACAGAAGGGAGGTTTCAGATTTTTAAGGTGAAAACGATCAGTATATGGTTGGAATAACTGGCAAGGAAAATTGACCCTAATTTGGTGTAAGGCAAGAATTTTGACGACTTCTTTTTCTCCTCAGATTTATGTTTATAAAAGACTCATTATTCAAACTACTATTCCCCCAGTCCCAATTTCTTAGCTTTCTTGAATGATATGAATGTTTACAAAACAGTACAGGAAGTTAATTACTATAAGTCATAGTAATTTCATATGTTCCTAGTTCATACTAGGAACTAGCAAAATATTACAGTCATGGGTAACTAGGGGCAAACTCCCTAACTCAAAAAGAATCAGCGCATGCCCTGGTGGGGTTTTTTTCTTTAACCTTTACTACAGCAATAATTTAGTTTGTGTTATTCAGCCTCTTCCACTTCACTGGTGCTGTGTAAGGTAGAAGAGAGATTTGCAGGCAGAAATAGACAAGTCCTAAATAGTACCTTAGGAATGAAGGTGATGAATGTGCGATGCCTCTTTAAGATTGTCCATTGGACAATCAGTGAACAAAATTTATTGACTGTTTACTTTATGGATAACATTATAGAAGACTGATTTAGGTAAATTTACAATGGCATAGAAACAACAGCTGAATACATAACATTAAATAAGATCATCTAGATGAAGATCTCTTAGTAAGGGAGATAAGCTAAGTCCCTTGGAAGAGACTCCAGTAGCTGAATCGGGAGAAATCTGAGAACTGGAGATGAATAAGTGAGCCTAATAAAGCATCTCTCTCCAAGGGAAATTTGGGCTTAAATTCAGTTTTTAATGTTAGACATCGAGTTCAAGAACATAAAAATGCACATTTTGAGGAAAATAAATAAATGTGTTAGGAGACAATTCATTTTATTTTTTTAATAAATATATTTATTTATTTTTGGCTGCGTTGGGTCTTCGTTGCTGTGTGCAGGCTTTCTCTAGTTGCCGCAAGCGGGGGCTACTCTTCATTGCAGTGCGCGGGTTTCTCATTGCGGTGGCTTCTCTTGTGGAACATGGACTGTAGGCGTGTGGGCTTCAGTAGCTGGCAGCACGTGGGCTCAGTAGTGGTGGCTTGCGGGCTCTAGAGCGCAGGCTCAGTAGTTGTGATGCACGGGCTTAGTTGCTCCCTGGCATGTGGGATCTTCAGACCAGAGCTCGAACCCGTGCCCCCTGCATTGGCAGGCGGATTCTTTTCTTTTCGGCGGGGGTGGTGGTACACGGGCCTCTCACTGTTGTGGCCTCTCCCGTTGCGGAGCACAGGCTCCGGACGCGCAGGCTCAGCGGCCATGGCTCACAGGCCCAGCCGCTCCGCGGCATGTGGGATCTTCCGGGACCGGGGCACGAACCCGTGTCCGCTGCATCGGCAGGCGGACTCTCAACCACTGTGCTACCAGGGAAGCCCTGAAAATAAAATATTTTAATGCTGTTTTATCTAATATTCAAAGAGAACTCAAGAGAAGCTGAAAAATGGTTCAACTTTTTTTACCCCTTGATTTCAAAGTTACTAGTAGCTTAAATTTATATCTTCATAGAGTTTTGGATTTTATTTGTAAAGATAAATATTTTTTCCTTTCTTATACTACATGCACCTGTGCAAAATTTGTCTATAATTAAAAGAAAAAAATGCATTTTTATGAATCATTTAAAGCAAAAATCTTTTTCCAGATTTTTTCTGACTAGATTGTTGTCTCTCTTTTTCCTGTCCAGAGCAATCTTCTTTAGCCCTTCTTCTGTTCTGAATTACCTTCCTCATTCCACCAAATACCCCCACCAGACTGTGAGCAACTTGCCTGGCATGTACTAGACATTTTGTATCTGGGTTTTGAACTCAAGGAAATTATTTCCATTTTAGACCTCAGATCAAGTCTTTACTCTCCCAGGGAGCTTTTCCTGATTCTTGTAGACCGTATTAACCCATGCCTATCTGGTATGTTTTCACTGCCTTCTCCTTGCCAACATTGACTGGTACTTGGTTTGCCATTTAGTGCTTTGCCATGTTAGGTGGGCAAAATATTGAATACTTATAACAGTTTAATCTTCGTGTGTGTTCTCTCCTCCTTGTAATACCTCTTGGTTATTGAGCTTTTAGTACATGCCAGGCATTGTGTAAAGTGTTATATAGTGCTTAATGTCTAGACATTAACTACATCTGTAAGACAATAATGTCTTCCTTTTAACCACCATGAAAACACACAATATAAAGTTGATACTGGTGTTTTTTTAATGAATTATTTGGGTGAGCTTTTCATCATTAGTAGCTTTCATTTAATTTCACCCATTTTTTTTCCCTCTCTGTTCAGTGACTTATTTTCACAGAAATTCAGAATTGGAAAATGACCAGACCAAATTACTAAAATTTCTGAAGTATTGAGTATTTGTGGAAAGCTGTAGGTTCATTATTTTCATTCACATATAATATCCATTTGCTTGCCAACAAAATACTGCCAAGTAAAGGTGCCACTGATCTTAAATATGTCTCATCTGTAATTAATATATTTGTTCTTGAAATGGTAATGGATGTTGCTATAGACCTTGAAAACAGCTTTTTTCCAAGCGAGGTTGCACCTTTTTTCACATGTTCTACCCTCCTCTTCCTTCCCGCCCCACAACCCTGTCACCAACTTGTGACATTCTTTATGCAATTAATTTTTTTTTTTTTTTTTGTGGTACGCGGGCCTCTCACTGTTGTGGCCTCTCCCGTTGCAGAGCACAGGCTCCGGATGCACAGGCTCAGCGGCCATGGCTCACGGGCCCAGCCGCTCAGTGGCATGTGGGATCCTCCCGGACCGAGGCACGAACCCGTGTCCCCTGCATCGGCAGGCGGACTCTCAACCACTGCGCCACCAGGGAAGCCCTATGCAATTAATTTTTAAAGCTTTATTTAATAAACATTTGTTTGGCCCTTGCTAATTTCCATACAATCTAAATTACTGGATTCTAGTTTAGGGAAATTTTAATATGGTTTTAAAGTCCACATAAAAGAGTGAGAAATAATCTTTGACAAGCAACTTTATTGTGCCATACAGCTCATCGGGTATCCGTTCCATCCCCGTAATAACCTGTCAAGTAAAGAGTAATAAAGGGGGCTTCCCTGGTGGTGCAGTGGTTGAGAATCTGCCTGCTAATGCAGGGGACACGGGTTCGAGCCCTGGTCTGGGAAGATCCCACACGCCTTGGAGCATCTAGGCCTGTGAGCCACAACTACTGAGCCTGCGCGTCTGGAGCCTGTGCTCCGCAACAAGAGAGGCCGCGATAGTGAGAGGCCCGCGCACCGCGATGAAGAGTGGCCCCCGCTTGCCACAACTAGAGAAAGCCCTCGCACAGAAATGAAGACCCAACACAGCCAGAAATAAATAAATAAATAAATAAATTTTTTAAAAAAGTAATAAAGGTAGTTACTATTTAATGCAGACATGCTACATGGTGGGCATGGTACTAAGCTAAGCACTTTTATATAGTTCTTACTTCTCACATCAACTATAAATGTAAGTTTTATTATTTTTAATTTACAGGGAGGGAAACTAAGACTCAGGGTCATTAAGTGATTTGTCACACAGCTATATGATGGAGCCACTGCATAGTAACTAATTGCAGAAGGAGAATCCTAAAGTTGCTTTCCTACTAAGACTGGTGGTTATATTTGGAATGGGTATTTTATAGCATCATTGTGCACATCTTAATTTCAGGGGGTCCCTATTGAGTCTGAGACTAATTCTTCCTTGATAGCCACTGCCAAACTTTGGGATTGGTGACATAGGCCTGAGGGCTGTGGGATGTCCTTGAAAAATGACTCTGTAACTTCATGCTTTGATGCTCCAAACATATACCAATGATAGACAAAATAGGAAGTTAGAAAACCAAATGGATTTAGTCAGCCTCAAAACAGTTGTCCATCTTTGAGATCTGAGAACCAAATTTAAAAACCAAGTGGTTATCAGGGTTGAAGCCAGGGGTCTCCTGGACTCTATTCCAGAAATAAGAAGTGGTATCTAGAGTTCCCATTACCTATGGGACAAAGCCAGACCTGCTGCTTAAAGCAGGACCTGGGGAGAAACTTCATTGCTCATGACAGGAAAGTAGAATAAAGGTTCTGTTGCTGAGCAATACATGGATCTAGGGCCTGTGAGCTGTACAGTTAAAGGGGTAGGAAGAGAGACACAGTTTGTGACTTAAAACTGAATTAGCCATATGCTAGCCCTGTGATTCAGCTCACAGTGTCTCTGACATCCCTGTAGCACAGCAAATACACAGGAAGTGCCCCTGTGTGACCTAGCCTGGTCTGGTAGCCTGGATGACCTAGTAGAAGCAACGGTAAAAGTACTGGAAAGGGAGGAATGAGCACATAGAATAAAAACCTTTCATTAAAAATGGGCTTCAAACCAAGCTTCCAAAATATATGAGTGATTCATTAGATTCATGTAGTAAAGCAGACGAGCAGTCTGACAAAGACTTTGAAAAAGACAAATGAAAGTATGATTTTCCCTAAAAGGAGTGACAAATTTTGGAGCAAATCCAAGTAGAAATTTTTTTTAAAAGAGCACTTGTATTTAAAATTAGAAACATTAGAAATGACAAATAGTCATTGAAATAAAAGCTTTAGTAGTTAGGATAAGCTCTAGACTGAACATCAGTGAAGAGAGAACCAATGGTTTGTAAAAGTACAGAGAAAATCACCTAGACCAGGACATAGAGGACAAGCCGATTTTTAAAACATGAATGAAAAAATGGTTAAGATACATGGAGGATAGATTGGGAGGCTCCAGTCTGTGTCTAACAGGAGTCCCAGTGGCAGTGAATGGAAAGTGTGTGAGAGATACATAAAAACTGAAGAAAAGGTCACTGAAAGATTTCAGGATTGGAGACATACCTGAACCCTCAGATTGAAATTGTTCTTTAAGTATTGAGCAGGACAAATAAACATAAATATACAGTTGAAAATATGAAAATAAAACTTCAAGACACTGAGAGCAAAAGAAAATCTTGAAGCAGACTGGGGGACTTTGGGGAGCCAGTTCTGCCCGGTGGATCTTGGTCAAGGGTCTGGGACTGGGAGTCTATGGTGGAAGTGGCTAGAAACAGTTCCTTCAGCGTCATCAGCTAGTCTTATACCATCCCTGGCATTGTCAAGGACCAAAGCACTAAACAATTCCTAAGGAGAGCATTCTTCCAAAATGCACCTAAAATGTAATTGTAAATTTGCCTGCAAACGATCATAGTTTAAACTGTGTTAAAACCCAGTGGGTGGGAGACAGAGTAGAATATTGGCCTTACTTATGGTATTTACAACCTTAACGACTTGGGACAAGTCATTTAATTAATCTGTAAATGAGGATAATAATCCCTCTTTTATCTATTCTCACAGTTTTGTTGCCAGTGAGTTTCACCCATATGAGTTTTTATAGACTGTAAAGCATGATGCAATTGTAAGGAACTGTTATTACTTTACTACAGAAATGGATGTCAGCAATGATTCCTGCCCTCTTAGGGTTTATACATTAGATTCATAAAAAACAAACATCTGAAGAATCCCTCCAAACAATACAAAAATGTTTGCAAAGGTATTTATAACAACTAAGCACAAATTATTTTTGGTGTACACCAAGTGTGGGAATGTAAAATGAACAGAGGGGATGGGGTTTAATGTTGACAAAACTACATATTATGAATTACCCTATTCATTTATTCCCACTTGTTTGTTACTACGAAAATGTTCAAGCGTGCACCTAGATTTAATAATTGTTAACATTTAGCCGTATTTGCTTTATCTATGTATGACTATATATGTTCTTTTTTTCTGGATCTTTTGAAAGTAAATTGCAAACATCATGCCATTTCACATCTAAATATTCGGTATGCATCTCCTAACAGAAAGGACATTTACTCACGTAATCATAATACCATTATCACATCTGAGCAAGTTAACAGTAGTAATCCCTCAATATTGTCTAATAATCAGCTGGTATTCAGATTTCCCCAATTTCCTCAAAAACCTTTTTATAGCTGTTTTCTCCCCAGTTAAGAAACCACACATTATATTTACCTCACACTACGTTAAATAGTTGTCTTTTTTCTTTCATTTGAGAACAGTCTCTCCAGTTATTCCCCCTTAAACGTTAACTTTTTGAAGAGAAAAGGCCAAGAATATTCTTGATTTGTTTTGAAGATTATTCTGGATTTGTGTAATGTTTTTTCCTCAAAGAAACACTTGTTCCTCTATCCCTGCATTTCCCCAAAATTAGAATGCTTCATCTAAAGGCCTAATTAGACTCAGGTATATATTTTAGATAAGAATACTTTATTATGATGTATTATACTTCATATTGCATCACACTGAGAGACACATAATGTCCATTATTAGTAATAGTAAACTAAACAGTCTGGTTACAGTGATTGCCACCAGATAAGTCTCTGTAAAGGTACATCTTTCTCTTTGCTGTTATCAAAGGATGAAAATTGTGTCTCTGAGACTAACCTTTCTCCTAATAGTTTTAGCATCCATTAATGATTATCCTGGACCATTTTATTGGCATTGAAGAATGGTGAATTTTTAATTTTGTCATCCCTTACTGTCAGCCTTCGGTAAAAAAGAGCTTTCCCTCATCAAAAAGGCATGAACTACACTACCTCCTGAAAAATCATGATGCTCTGTGCCTTTAATTACCAATTTGCAGGACAAGAGGTTCATGTAATAGTCACTTCGATGGTGGCAACTGAAATTTTTTTCCTTTTCTGTTTTTGAGGATTGCTGTGGACTCACTGATTTTTTTTTACACTCAGTGTTTTGTTTTAAAAAAAATCAAAGTAATTACAACTACAAAGTATAATCTTTTTTTTAATTCGATGAGGCTAAATGTGAAGCCTAAGTCCTAATGGAATATAGATTGAATGGGGAGGGAGGTTAATCAGAATAATGTGGTTTTTTAAAGTATACATTATTAGAGATCCTAATCATTTTTTTTTAACTTATGAGATGATCTTTTCTGAAAGTCTCTGAGTACCTTAACCAGAGTATCACTGAAAACAAGAGTGTCAAAAAGGCACATTTAAATTGTTCTCAAAATCAATCAAAAATAATGAGGTGCTGGGAAAAAGTTGTATCCTTGATAATTACATCTATCAGTATCAGAAAACAAAAGAGAACAATCAGGAAATGACAACCCCACTCCCAAGTAGCACATTAAAAAAGGCTAATGAAAAAAAGTCTCTTTTAAAAATTGTACTAAATTAGCATTTCAAGTAAATTGACAACTTAAGCGTTGATAAAGGCCAATCTGGGACCCAAACAATGGAAGTTCTGTTTCTACTTTTATCTGCTTTTAAAAGAAATGATCTCAGTTGACTTTTTTTTTTGTTGTTGTCTTCTATGTAGATGGAAGCAGCTGTTCTAAGGGAGGTGACAGTCCTGTACTCTGCACAGGCCAGGGCACCCCTGGAGTATTATGCTTAATTTAGGGTTCTGTTGGTTAAAAGATTGACTTGGAAGAAAGTAACGGGGATAGTGAAAGTTGCTCAAAGCATTTCTTACACCATAACTCTATTTTCAGTCTGAAAAAGGGTTCATCATGTCACTGTCATTTTAGACAAGAAGTTCAGCCTGTTCTTTATAGCTACAGAGCCTAGCATTAGGACCAATGGGTGAAAAGTCGATTTGGGCCTAGAATGAGGAAGAATTCCTTCATAACCTCAGCTGTACAGAGCTGGAATGGCCTTACCTCCAAGGGAATGAGCGCCGCAAGGCCAACACTTTCAGAGGTTATAACCACGTTACTTAAAGATGGTGTATGGGGGAGAAGCGGGCAGGCAGGGGTCTTTCAAATATTTTGCAAAGAGCCTATAATTACAATAAGGAATGTTTTAAAGGTCATTTAAATTTTTTTTTTAATTTGAATTTTATACCATGGCTTTAAAAAGAAAACTACAGCACATCCCAATTGGTGTATCACTGCTTTGTATTTGGGAAATGTGAGATGTACAGTGAGATGAAGTTTAAGCTGCAACATTTTAAGACCATGGTATATTGTTTTCGATCACATTAAATTCTTACTCCATCTAGCCCCAAATTTAGGAGCTTGTAGATCAGAATATGACTTTGTTAATAAGAATAGAAAGTAACATTTTGGACGTTGTCTTAAGAGTAGCATTAGTATTTGAATTATCAGTAGTGACAAAAGCATTTTCTTTCAATGATAAAAGAAAACTTATAAACATAGATCTTCAAACATGTCAGTTCATTTTGAAGGCAATAGTAAGTGCTGGTATTTTATTATTTTGGCTTGCCAAGTCATTTTATTCTTTATTATTAGACCAGGAAAAAAAAAAAGCCCTAGTATATTCTGCCAACATATTCATCAGTCATCATTTTTGGAGACAGTTTTCGACATATTGTATGTTTTACTCTGCTAACAAGAGAAAAGACTAGCCATTAAGTTTATGTTTCTTTGTTGTTCAGCAAGGTCACATATCAGGAATAATGCTGGAAGTATGCTAATAAACAATATATAATGTAGGTCATCTGGGAGTAAGAAATATTTTCTAACTAGTTCTAAAGGGAAATATTGTTAAAAAAGGGATAGATGTTATTTACGCAACACATGTTGCTCTATATATTACCATCAAAAGCATCTTGTAAACAGCTCAGCGCAGTAAATCTTCCTTGGTGATTGTCAGGGTTTTTCAAGTCCGTGTTAGATTTAGACCTAGCACACTCAATTCACAACATGCCTAATGTACAAAGCCTGTTAGATTATATAGAAAACTGCCACTGGAAATATGCCTGCACTGCTGTGTTTTTCAAGGAATACCATCCTCTGTTTCGGAAGCAAATACTACGTTAAGTGACAATAATTAAGAAAACTTGATGTTAACAGCATTTACACTTTTGTGCTTAACTTTGATTTTGTTGAGTTCTTTAAAATTAATTGCAATCGACAGACTGATATTTTCTGTTGCTACTGTTTGTAAAACAATTTTATATGACTGCTGATGAAGTGATAATTCTATAAGAATGCCTTAACAAACTGTCATTGTGATTTTACAAATGTCATTTTCTCACTTTTGGGAGCGTTTCAAATGGATTATTTCATAAGGCTTTATTTTGTTTTCCAAGGTGGTTTTTAATTATAAATATCAAGTTTCATCATAAAGGCATTTATGTAACTGTGTTCTGGAAAACTTAAGCAGTACTTTACTTATTGAGTTCATCTAATATGTACTGAGCTGTATAGGGGACACAATAATAAAGATGTGAAATCATAAAAGCTGCCTTTATCAGAGAGCCTTGCATTTAGAATCAAGAGAGCTTATTTCTCTTCCCAGCTGTGTGGCACTGTGACATCAGGCACATTTTCCTACTTCTCTGGACCTCAGTTTCTTTATTTATGATACCAGAATTATAATAAATCCTGTTCTATCCACAAGACTTTTGTGTAAAATGATAAAATGGTATTAGAATGTTCAATATGACATGATTTCTTTATAGAAGATATGTATTTAAATGCTAGTACTTAGCAATTTCTGAAACATCATCTAAATTTCATACTTCACCTAAAAATTATCATCTCTAAATCTCTTAGCTACATTTTGTGAATCTTAACTTATTGGCTATTTTACTTAAGAATATCTAGAAACAACACTACAGTTATGTTGGTCAGAATGAAAGTGTGCCTGATCTTCAAAGACATCAGTTTCTGAAACTCAGCCATGTGTTACAGATGTTTTTTTAATACCAACTTCTGTTTTTGAGTTCAGGTATCTTTAAACATATATTATGCCAGAATTATGTGCCCTCATTTCTTCCAACTGTTTGCAACTAAAAGCATAGTGTTAGGATCAAGCCATAAGGTCATAGTAAGGACAGAGAATTTTGCCCAAGTGGCCTCACAGAAGCTTGGTTAACAACATATATAAGACCAAGGTCTCAAGAAAATGCTGTGAGTAGGTAGGGTTGGGTTTTTTAAAAATTTAAATTAAAATTTTAAAAAATGCATGTGTCTAAGTAATTCTGTCTATGCTTGTTTTCTCAGAAGAAGACCTATCAGTGCATCAAGTGTCAGATGGTTTTCTACAATGAATGGGATATTCAGGTGCATGTTGCAAATCACATGATTGGTGAGTGACACTCTAAACATTACTACCCATAGATTTTTCTCCTCCTTGTGTACGTCAGTGCCTATATAATTAAGCAGAGTTAAAGATGAATTAATTGTTCAACCATCAATGGTTTACCTAAGCATGATTGATTTTTTATTACTATTATTAGGCCTGATAAGACATTAGCACATTTTATTTTCTGCAAGGGCTAGTTTAGACTTCTGGAGAGGATTATGTATCTACTGCCAGTCAAAACACAGGTGATTAACAAATTAAACTTCTAATCATTTTTGCATTATTGAAGACTAACAGGAATGGTTAATGAACTGGATGTTAGCTTTCCATAGAGTTTTAGACAGGTTTTAATTTCAGAAGTTATTATGGTAATGGCAGTGCTGTGTGTTGCTTAAGCATCTGTATCAAAATGTAGAGTGGTGAGTTTTTGTGATAGGGAAACATAAATAATTTAAATTGCCGTAAAATAATTTTATATGTATGGTTTCAACAGCCTGGAAATAATCATTATCATAACGATCACATAAAGAATTCAGTCATCATTTTTTATTCCCCGCCAAATTTTACACAGATCTTTGTAAAAGCAGTTTGGGTAAAGATCTCTGAAGTCGCTCTAAGCCACTGTTTTCAGGGATTTTGCATTTATCCCATGGGCTAGAACTAAAAGGATAATTTTTTCACTTACTCATATTGTCCCATTATCCCTTAATTCCTCTGGGGTTACCTCCTATGTTTTTAATTTGATAAGCACTTAGTAATAACACTAAGAATTTTACCAGCCAATTAAACTTTATCAAGCAGATCTTTTTCTGCTAGTAAAATGGCAATGGCTATTACTTTATACTATATTTGTCATTCATTTGTGTTTTTACACTATGAGAGCTTTTTATTTCATACTCCTTTCATGGTGTTTTATAATACTGTGAATAATTGTGATATAGTATTTTAAAGGTCTGATCAACCTCATGGTCTCCTACTATCAAACTCTAAGAAAGGAAAGAAAATTCAACATTTTAGACTCTGGACTCGTTTTCTGGGGTAAACAAGTTTTATCATACAGCAATCAGCTGTATCCTGAGAACGTACGGTAGAAGGGTTGCTCCACCTGTCGTTACCGATCCTTAAAAGCAGCTACAACAAAACTTCTAATGCTCTTGTAGATATTAATGAAAATGAAGTCAAAAGTATGTTGGAAACTTTATTAATAGGTTTTCAATAAGATTTGCTGTATAGTTTTCAAATGATGGTCTTTAGGAGGATTATGGTTTATAAAAGACTAACTGCTTAATTATGCAAAATGGAACATATACCTAAGAGCTAAAATATTGGTCTAAAATTTTGGTCACTTTATCTCTATATTTTCCAGATTTAAGTACTAATATTATTAGTGATTTTCTTATACATTAAATGTGCCAGAATAACACTGACAGTTTTACTGAGTGTTTAGGAGATAATGACAATGTGTAAGAGAGATTGAAATGTTTCTTCTATTTTCCTTTCTATTTTGGATTCCAAAAAAATACTCTATACAAACTTTCAAAATGCACTTGGTGTGGGGGGCGGCATGGGTTAGAAAAAATGAATTCTTCTTTCCAGATAATGAGTGTTAATATTTTCCATCTCTTTATTTCTTGAGTAGAGTTTACTGGTGAGAGTCGTTAATGGTTCTGCTTTATGCTACAGTTTTACATGGGCTTTAGTGAGAATATTTCTTGGAAGTTTGCAGCCTGTGGAAAAGTTAGTGAATCGTTGTGCTTCTGATTAGTTTTATTCTGTGTAAACATGTTTCTGGTTCTGGATTTATTATTTATCCCAGGGCCCAGATGAACAAATGGAATATATTTTCAACACAGTATTAATGTTCTCTTGCACACGTAGAATCTGAATGGAATGTTGAGCGTGAGAGGAATTTTTGATTTTAGTATCATTTGTCCAAAACGTTCATTGGTTTGTCCTGGTCCTTTTTCTAAATTGCTTTATACCTTTCCCTTAGTATTTCTCTTAATATTCCTTGCATCATTAGTGCTTTCCCAAAGCTTTCCCCCCTCTACCTTATGGTGGATTAATATGACACTCATCTCCTCTTGGGATCTGAGCGTTTAACAATTCACCTTCCATCAGAGAAGCAAATTCTATTCCTTTTCACAGAGGGCCTACTTAGTTAATATTCATGCTTTTTTTAATAATAAAATATGTAATTCTCTTGCACTTGAGGCCCAAACAAATGAATAGTATCCATTTAATTGTTACATCTGTTGACCATGCATCCAAGTCCCTACACTTCCTCCACATTGTTAATATCTAGAGAGAGAGAATGTGTAAGGGGAGGATGTCACAAAGGCTAAGATATCCCTTTTTAAAATCCCAGTGTGATGCTTAGTTTTTCAGATGAGGCAGGCAGCATGATTTTGTTGGCTAAAATACCTCCGTTGAGGGTAGGTATTTTTAGGTTGTGTATCTTTGTATGTTTTTTGTCTAATCAAAAAATAATCTCAACCAGACATTTAGCAGGGAAGAGAGATTAGAGGCTATCTGAAAAGCCTCTTACTCTTTTTGTTAAGAGGGTCTATAGTGTTTTTACAGATTTTGTTTTCCATTTCAGTCAGTCTGCGGAAAGATTATGTCACCTGATGGAAAACAAGGTCTGCAGATGACTCAGTGAGGTGTAACTTTAAATCCCTTCTTTGACCAAGTCATTTGCATTTGCTTCTACGTAGCCCACGTATTTTAATGCAGTTTCAATGTCAGGGAACCTCCACGCTTCTTTCCGGATATGCTAGTCTCAGGCTTTTGGCCAGGGACATTTGTGAAAGGAAAACCATCAGTGTTTCTACCAGGTATACACTGGAGATGCTCTGCATAAGTGCCATTTTGCAGCTAGGTGTGAACACATGGTTTGAGTTGCAGGAATAATTACTCAATAAAAATGCATTCGGGATTTGACTTATGTCTATTAAGGAAAAAAAGAAAACCTCAGTCTGGATTGCATTTTGACACAGTTTCAGTAAGAAATCAGACCAGTGGCTATTTAGAGGTTTCTCTTCTCTTCTTCTTTACACACACACACACACACACACACACACAAAGAGCTACGAAACATTTTAACAGCTTTCCTGGGGAAAAGATTTCCCTCTTTTAAAGTCTGCACAGATGAGAAATTTTTTCTTGTCTTCCTTTGTTCCTTTCACATAGTTTACATTGGCTTTTGACCTGAAAATACAGAAGGGAGCCATTGTGCACTGTGTCCTTTAACTCATTATTCACTTGTCTCTTCTTATCAGCACAGTAAATATTTATTGTTTTTTTTCCTCTTTGAGATTTCTGTTATTATTATTATCATTGTTGTTATTATTATTTGGTATGGATTAGCACAGATCGTGATGGGACCAGAGAATGTAAATGTGTTTAACCCAGGAAAGGGATTGCCTCATATAAAATTATGAGGCTCAACAGCAGTAGAGCAAATTTGTAAGTGCTCTGAATAAAGGGTTGTTAAGCATGCGACGATACAAAGAGATGACATTGCCAAGAACTATTTATGAGAAGCTTAATTTTTTCACTCTGATAATTCTTGACCAATAGTTACCAGCCTCTAATTATCTATTTTAGTTAGAAAGAAATTTCGATCACTACGGAGGTTGGCATTGCAACTAGCGCATAAATCCCCAAAGAGACCAATGTGTTCCAAACAGCCACAGACAACTGTCTCATGAAACAGAGGGAGCAAATTGCGAGCGGCTGGTGGTAGACAACCGGCAGTAAGCTCACCATCGAAGGCCAGTTAGCTTGACAAAGAAATGATCAAAGGGGAGAAATACCATTATCCTTGGAATTGATGGCTACAGTCATGGCCTTTGGAGGACAAGTGGTCATTATATAGCTATGGCTATTTCCAGCCCTTGCTTTCATAGTTCTCATATGGAGAATATGAAGGGAATGAATATAAACCATTTACCTAAGAATTGTTGTTAAAAATTGACTTAGAGATGGTTACTTAATAATTTTTTTCCTGTTTTTCATCTGATCAGAAAGACGAGTGATGTAATAGCAAAATTGTATCTAAGGTGGTAGAGTACGCTCTTTTGCGAAGAAATAGGAAAATCCACAAATAGTCATTAACAAACATGTCCCAGATCAAGGGCGATGCTTAGAGTATTTGGATGAAGCAAACGTATTTATCTCTTAGAAAAGCAAAGCTAGAATTTGGGACTATGAATGACAACTAATACAAAAACACAGATGCATAGGTATTAACTATTTTTATTCAAATCTCTAATACTCAGTGCTTTATGGATAGTTACAATTTTTTTTTTTTTTTTTTTTTGGCGGTACGCGGGCCTCTCACTGTTGTGGCCTCTCCCGTTGCGGAGCACAGGCTCCGGACGCGCAGGCTCAGCGGCCATGGCTCACGGGCCCAACCGCTCCGCGGCATGTGGGATCTTCCCGGACCGGGGCACGAACCCGTGTCCCCTGCATCGGCAGGCGGACTCTCAAGCACTGTGCCACCAGGGAAGCCCGATAGTTACAATTTTTAAAAGATCATGAAAAGATTCAAGCTTTCCACAGTGCATGTGGGAAGATATCTCTACCCATGTATTATGTTACACATGCTATGAAGGACTGATATCAAGCCAAAAGGAATGCATAGGCCAGTTTTGTACAGTGTGGTGGAATTTTAGTCTGTGCTTGTGGCAGGTGACATCCGTATGTTCTGCAATTTGTTTGGTGCCCAGGGTCACAAATGGCATTTCCATTTCTTTAGTGGATGGTGCGCTACGTACTAATCTTCATTATAGTTCCGTGACATTCAGCATCACCTCTGAAACATTTCAGCTTGAGTGCTCTTGCTTTAGAATAGACTAAAACCAATATTTTGAGGCCTATAATGGTTTTGGATTTTATGTGTCTGAAGGGGAAATATCCAAAGATATGGATCTCTGCATAGGGAGATAAAGAGCCATGTTTCACTTTACACTCTCAGCTTTCATTGGCTGCTTTTTAAAAAAAAATGAATAGAATGAATCTACAGTAGTGCATGTATGTGTGGGTGTATAGATAGGTGTCCACCTGCACTGTCCTAAGGTTCTCTGGAGTTTACATGAATTCTAAATGAGAAGACTATTGAATTTTTTTTTTTAAGTCATCTTCAGTTGATTGCTTACAAAACTCGGGGAAGTAAGAAACAAGCATTTGGTGTTAAATATGTTGAAATACTGGCTTGTTTCATCCGGAGCTGAATTAAAAAAGATGAAATCTGGGCAGTTTAATGGTAGCAGAAAGCTACCCTCATGTGGGCAATGCTGGCTTATTTGAAAAGCCCATAAAGGGTTTCTACATGGACCATACAAAAGGGATACTTTCTCTTTAATAGCCATCTGTACAGGAGAGATGAGAAGTGGGCCAGGTCATCTCTCCTCAGCTGTCATGATATTAACGTAGGTAATGGAGCAAGGTCCGCGCTCTGCTGGGTGTTGTTTTTTATAGATGTTCATCGATTTACACAGATATTTCTATTTATTTCTTAGAGTTGGTCCAAGTGAACCAGGCAGAATAACAAACACCAAAGCATTTCAAATGACTTTATCTTTGTTTGCCACGTAACTTTTGTCTAAAAAATGGTGTCACACCTACCGTGCAGATGGCTGCATGATTTGTAAAGCAGCCAAAACATTTAAACAAATATGTGATGTGGGGGTAGATTAAATAAAGGATAAAATGGAGTGTGGGCCACAAATTCTAATAATCAGATGATTTTAAGTTGTATGAAGTGTGGAATGATGGTCACAGTGACAGCAAGGAAGCTTGCCAGTGACAGCAAGGTGCCTCACAGCTCTCAGGATGGCGCCTGTGGCCTGGTAGGCCTCAGTTTGAGAACCGCACATTTGCTGTACAGCTGACAGCTCTGTATGGGGACATCAGATAAAACGTATGTAAAATGAAGTGTTATTGCTTCGTATGAAATTGTTCAGAGAGGGAATTTGCAGACAGTAACTGAAAACAGAATTCATGGTACCAGTGAAGCAGACTGTAAATATGAAGAGGGTTTAATTATCTGCACAATTTAACAAAAATTCAAGACGTATTCAGAAAGGACATACGCAGGCATAAATAGAAAACATAGCTACACTGTTTACCAAGTGCAAAGTGGTGGCACAGGAAATTATCAAGCTCCGCTACCGTGAGCCTTTCTAAAAACAAAGACAATTTAATATGAAAGCAAAAGGATCTTTTCAAAGAAAAAATAACCTGTTTGGAATAAGATACAGTTTTCAAGAGCTCATCCTGATTATTTGGATTCTTATTTCGGAAGCAACTTTTCAAGGAAATCTTTGAGCCTCTCTGTTATTTCAGTGTTAAGCTTTTAAAAGACAAATCAGGGTGTTTATCCTTGTTTTGTGTTTTAGCCTGCACCTAGCAGCTTTGATTTACAAGAGTAAAAATACTTGCAGTTAGTGGAGTTTCTAATTTACAAGCGCCTAAGAAAGCCTCTTAGACATTTCTCCTGATGCTAATTTTCTGTGAGCCTGGGGGTTTTCACTGAGCCCACTGACAGATGGAAGATACAGTTTCTTGTTACTTTTTAGAACACATCGTCCTAAAAGAGACCTCAGAAGAACGTTGTTCCCAAGAAGAATTACGGGATGCCAGCCTTCCTTCCTAAGCTCCAAACAGAGACGCTGGGCAGAGTCTGTGGCAGATAGAAGGTTCCATGTGACTGTCTGAGAGACGTTGGTAGGGCTTCTGGCTCTGTTTTTGTCCTCTCCTTTGACTTGCAGTAGAATATGCCACGGGCATATCCGTTTCCACTCACCAGTTTGATATGTTGTTTATCAAGTGTGGGTGTCTGTTTCTGCATGAAGTTTGCAAAACATTTCTCAATGGAGGGCAGGGAAAGTCATCAGCAAAAGATAAAAAGATGCATCCCCAATCCCCGCACACACACAGGCCCACATACACATAGGCATCGTGACCTATTTCCACAGGATCGGCTCAGACACATAAAAAGAAAAGGTCTCTGATGACCTATTTCCATAGGTTATTTCCTACTGGGGGGGGGGGGGCCAATCATAGCAGTAAACAAAGGAAAGGGAGCCAGTATGGAGAGTAGGCGTTGAACTTCAGCTGCTCATATTGTTGCATTTGGTGAGCTGATAGGGCTTCCTAGGTCACCTTTAGAATTATGCCTATGACAGCAGTAGCTACCTGCCAAGATTGCAAGGTATCTCACGGCTCTCAGGATGGCGCCTGTGGCCCAGCAGGCCTCAGTTGGAGGGGTACACATTTGCTGTACAGCTGGCGGCTCTGTATGGGGCAGCCGTGTGGGCTGTTAGGGAGCTGGAAAGGAGACAAGCATGAAATTTCTTCTAACCCCAACTCTGTTTTTCTGTACTGTTGGCTGCTTCTCAGTTCCTTGACAAAAAAACCAATCAGGCACCCTTTAATCCGCCTGTGATTACCACTGGTATAAAAAGAGAAGCATAATGAGGAAAAATGCCTCGTTTTGTTGCCTTCAAAAGCCAACAAATTGGAGTTAACTTGACAGGAAGTGGCTTAATAATTAGATTATTTATTTATTCCTGACACATATCCCCCTGTTACTAGTCTCAGGAGACCCTGTAGATGGTACGATTTTCAAGCTGCCATTACTTCGCTGTCTTCTGTGAACAAAGAAGCTACTGTCTATCAGTCAATTAAATGCACTCTTTAAGCAGAGGCTTCGAAGTCCTCAATGGAGAGAGCCCTGGGACGCTGTGGCTGATGATTCCTTTCTCTGTACTGTACATCACACTCTCAACTACGGTCCCCACAGAGATGGAATAAAGTCAGGCATTAAAATATCACTTGTTGATTTGTTTGCTAATGAAGAGCCATTGAAATGTTTGTGTATTTCTATGGCAAAATTGTTGATAAAAGGGCTGACATGCCTGTGTATCTTAGTTCATCTGCCGTGAGTGCTTATTTAAGAATTATTAAAATTAAATTCAACAAAGAACAGAAATTTTTTAAAAACCCGGAGATAACAGGAGTTTTCTTAACTATTTTCATCAAATTAAGTAACTAAAGGCAGGAAAAACAGAGATGGCATCATTTCAGTCCCTTGCTTCCGTTGCATTCATCCAAACGCCTTGTCTTCTCTGACTTAAAAATGACATTTAAAAAAAAATTTTATTGGAGTATAGTTGATTTACAATGTTGTGTTAGTTTCAGGTGTACAGCAAAGTGAATTAGCTATACATATACATATAGCCCCTCTTTTTTTTTATTCTTTTCCCATATAGGCCATTACAGAGTATTGAGTAGAGTTCCCTGTGCTATACAGTAGGTTCTTATTGGTTATCTGTTTTATATATAGTAGTTTGTATATGAAAATGTAAGTTTTTTTCAGAGAATCTGGGGGGCACACCTTTTAAGTTGGAAAAGATATTAGAATTTCTTTGTGAGGATACTGTACTTGGAAATTTTTTATAAGATGAATAGCATTTTGGTAGCGATTTCTCTAACTCAGTGAAATAGGTACAGAAGTTTTTCTAGGGAGCTTAGTGGGGGCTTTTACAACCAAACTAGGAGAACATCTGTGACACATCAGACACAATCTCACAGCCCCGTGGATTTTAGAGAAATATGACTTTCCTTTTCTCTATGTTCCTCTTTCTGTTTTCTTTTCCTCTTTTTGCATTTTCTTTTCTCAGCATTACTTTATTTCCATCTAAGTGGTGGTGACTTTTCAACCACCACTTAGTGAGGGTTTTTATCCCTCAATATATTCATCACCTTCTTACTACTTCCTGTTTACTATGTACAAAAGCATGCCCTTGCTGGATCTCTCTGGCTCCCATTAATTGGTTTTTATTTTAAGAGTACATCTGTTGTTAGGTTGGAGGGCTACAGTCTGCTTAGGCTGAAAGACTCAGATAATATTATGACAGCTCTCTGGTGAAATATTTAGCTATGGCTCTGCCATTTAAAGGAAAAAATTTGGAATTTAAACGAAGGCCGCCGAACACTGAAAAGTATCCCCTCTTCTTTGCATCAGGCTTCGTAACTGTAATCAAGGCTTTAACTATACTGTTCATGATTACCTGACAACAGGCTGTAAAGAATTAATTCAGGCCCACCATCAAATGGCCGTATTCTTTATTTCTATGCTGTTATTCCAAGTCATTCTGTTAGAAAAAGCTTAGATACTCGGAGGTGTTCTATAATAGAAAATGAATTCGAAACCCTTTCATTAATTGGTGATTAATATATTTCAGGATTAGTTTAAGCAGGGCCCTACCTCCTGCCCAGTCAAGTATGTTCTGGTTAATATCCAATTACCTGCACCTTCATAGTTATTATGTCTTAATATTTCAGATATGATAACCAGAAACTTGAGAGTCATGCTAATGAGGATCATAGAACAAGAATTAACCAATGACATACTCAATGATCCTTAGTGAGGAAAGAATCTCTTTTTTTGCCTTAACACATTGCTTCAGCATCTTCTGGGCACTGACTGAAAAGTAAGACTTTGAACTACAGCCAGGCCAGAATGGGAGAAACGAATTGTGTTCTTCTTTTGCATAATAGTAACCTGAATGTGCCGTATGAAAGTTCACCTAAGAACATGGTTTAAGTTCATTTTATGAAGAATCAGAATAGGAAACAGAGTGCCAGTTTCTATTTCCCAAACAGGAAACATCATCTCCTTTATCTTTTCCTTCTAACAAAGCTAAAAGTTGTTACCTCTTCAAAGGATGTTTTAATTCAGATGAATTTGGAATGCCTTTAATAGTTCACTAAGGAAACACCTTTCCCTGCTACCTTATATCGTCTTTCCAACCCCCGCCCATGTATCACGATGCTGTACACATGTTACATCTCTATTTAATTTTTTTACAGGTAATTTCACTTTTGTACAATCTGACTTGGCTCCCCGAGCAGTGCCTTCTAGGGCAGTGTGTGCTGCATCAAACCACATAGCTTTCAAGTGTGCACGTTGTATGTTGCCCCTTTATATGCTGTATTGTAATGAAGCCGCATCAGTAACTTGCAGTGAAGGGTGATTGTTGCATGGGGATGACTACTACACCTCGGGGTCCATTTGCAACAGATTATTCTTTTTATTGTTGTTATTACTTCCCATCTCCTTTACTCTCTTGCCCCTGAACTTGCGCTTGGCCACCGGTGCAGGTGCAACCGCAGAGGGCATCTTAAGGAACATTGCAGGCAGCATTTTTTCTCTTAGGCACATACCAATCACCATTCAGTTCCAAACCCAGATACCCTGGGTGGCTTGGTGGGCCTTTATTGATCCTCCTTTACTCTGTGGACTTGGTTTGTAATGTTTCCCATCTTCATCTCCTCAGAAGAACAAATTTACTGTGAATAAAAGTGACCCATTTCCTTTCACACGTTTCGTCTAGATGTAATAAATTTGTCGTCAGGATGATCAACTCATTTGTCCCTTCCCCCAAAGAGATTTAATAATTTATAAAGGGGGCTTAAATAGGATCCCTGTTTAAGGAAAAGATTTGTATTTTCCATATCCTCTTGGGCTTCTTTAAAACATAGAATAGGGCTTCCCTGGTGGCGCAGTGGTTGAGAGTCCGCCTGCCGATGCAGGGGACAGGGGTTCGTGCCCCGGTCCGGGAAGATGCCACATGCCGCGGAGTGGCTGGGCCCGTGAGCCATGGCCGCTGAGCCTGCGCGTCCGGAGCCTGTGCTCCGCAACGGGAGAGGCCACAACAGTGAGAGGCCCGCGTACCGCCAAAAACAAAACAAAACAAAACAAAACAAAACATAAAGTTATTATGAGCGTTGTACATAGTAGTAATGTCTCTACAAAATAGCCTGTTTCCTGCCCCCAACCGACTGCTGTCACTCAGTAACTAATAAAAAAAATAGTGTGGATTTAAGTCAAGGATCCTGTGTTCTTATTAAACAGAGTTATGAACAAGATTTTAGCCTGGGTATAATTATATGCGAATTCTAATCCCTTTGTTGTCATAATTTTAGTACCTGTGTCCATTTGTTTTTCCAAATGGTTAGGTCAACTGTTGTTCTGTTTTTCTTTTTCTAAGGCTGAACTACTGTGCAGCATTCAAACTAAAATGTAGAATTAGAGCTGACACACCTTCAATTGAACTATCAAGTCTTTTAAAACTGCTTGGCCGGTGACGCCAGGCCTGCGCTGTTCAAGTGTACACACTTCCGATTGTGGGCCAAGGAGCATTGATTTTTAGCTGTCATTTCTAGTGCACATACTGTAGAATTGAAATTTAAACCTTAATCCACTCAGTAATGCAATTAATTTTTAATGTGCAGTAATACTAATTGAAATAGCCTGAATTTAGTAAGTCACCACAAGACATTTTCTAAAGCAAGAGTCTCCACTGAGAACAGGGGAGGACAGATAATCATTGTCACAGTGTTTACAGGATAAGCGCTCACTTTGCAGGCCTCCAGTGTTAAGGGGGTGTTCTTTAAATTAGACTATAGTGTATCTCTTTGTGAATAGAAATATCTTTTCAGAGAGAATTCCTACTTTCTACCCACTGCAACAGGCTACAGAATTTCTGATTAACTATTTTTTTTAAAAAAGCATAGTTTTAGTTAAAAATATCTTAACAGACTAAATGCAAAATTGTATTAACCCGTTCTTCTAAAAAATGCAATTATGAATAGTTGCAAATGAAATCACCTGCCATCAATGTCATGGTCAAAAGCAACGTCACAATGGGTAATCTCATTATATGATGTGTATTTGAGATACTATTTCCAGATTTGATGAATACATGTACTTTATCAGCTGTCTGTAAATCTGTTGCCTTGTTTTGGTGTATTTATATTCCTGTGAACCAAAAACACCCCCTACTTTCTTTTATTTTGAACAGTGTTCCTTGGCATGCTCTTTCAAAATAGCCTTTTAAATGTTTTGTGAGGTTTTTTTTTTCCCTAGGCCAGAGCAAAGCAAATTTTGCACAGTAAAACCAAGTAGGTTTCCAATCATTTCTACACTAAAAAGGTTCTCTAACCACATTTATCTGCTAGTAAATGAGGACTTTTTAAAATGCATCAGTTCTGCTGATGAATGGGCTTGCAGAGTGTTCAAAATGAGCAGAAGCATTAAGTTTTAGAAAAAAGGCAAGCACTGTGTATCATGTTTTCATGGCTCTCACATTATAGTATTTAATAAGCTGATGGTGCTGTTAAATATTTAGTAAAGGTTCCCTCATAACCCTGCCTTCTACTCAAATGGGATTTGAAGACATTTTTGCAGCACATAAGTAAAAACGATGTTACAGAACTTGAGGCAGTTATAGCGTGGCATATTATCTAAATGAAGTGTGGGTAACACGGTACAAATGAGTTCAGCAGATTCACACCTAAAAAAATACCTAAATCAATTCCCATTCTTTGGATTAAGGGTTCGAACTGGCTTTCATTTTGTCACTGTTAAGTCAAAGTGCTGTTGGGATTATTTACATAGAATCTTAAAATGATATTATAGCATACTTTTTAAAAAGGAGGCTCTTATATTGTAATGATTTTGAGCCATCCTAGTATCAGTTGAGCTTTAAAATAGACATTTTTTTCTTTTTCACTAAATAGAGAGAGAGGAAGAAAAAGAGATGAGGAAAAGTCAATTTATAGTTTATTCCGAGCATATTATGAAATCCAACTGGGGTATAGTAAGTGAAGTCTATACAGCATCCGTTTGGGGTATGCTAGGCAAACACCAAATCTTAGACACATACTGCTGATGTAATGCATAATGAATCACCTTTATCAATTTCTTCTTATAATATTTGATGGTTATTATCCAAATAACAATAATTGTTCTTTTAATCTGGAGTGAGAATTGGTTTCCGGGATCCTTAGCGAACTATTGCCAGTAAATAATGCTGCTGACATCATGACTGTTATCATGTTGGTGGCTTAGAATTCACATGTAAACCTTTCAGTGCTTAAGTGTATGATGAGTTTCGAAAGTATAAAGTTAAAGGCTGTATGTAGTTTGTCCTATATGTGATGCATTTGGTTCTTCTAGGAGCCTGTTTGCTCAATTCTAATTTTCATCCTGTTTTATATGCAGCCAGTGACCACAGTATTCATTCAAACTGCAGAGAGACACATCTCATCTGCAAAGCATGGCTTACTGATCTTATGTGCTATTTGTATACTCATAAGAAGAAACATAGGATTCACGTGATTGGGGGGGAAACACATTTCTTTTTCGAATTATATATGTCACGTGTATGTTCATATCAAGAATTTCATAATGAAGAATGGATAAAGGAGATAGCTTTAGGTATACATGAAGCAGAGGGGTAGGAAAGGGATGCGGGATTCATCTAGAGGTGTGTTTAATATTCAATGCTTGATGTATGTTGACCCCAGGTTACAAGAGTAGAAAATCCCATTTTCCGGCTTGTTTCAAATGTAGTAAAAATGCTGCTTCAGTTGCTTTATGCTACTCACATTGGGAAAGGTGCTTATACTGTGATAATTATCATCAAGGAATATTAATGCGTTCAGCATTTGTAACCCAAAAACTCATTATAGCTTAAGCTGTGCATCATCTGTGAAGAGAGAACTTTGCCAGAATTCGCTCTTCACAGGGGTTGCCTCCTGCTTGCTGGAGTGGCCAGAGTACTGCAAGAGGTCACTTAGGCTATTTTTGAAAGCTGAGGTTTTGCAATTTTTGAATCGCTACCTTCTGCCTAAAAAGCTTTATTGTTCTTGCCACAAAATGTCCTCCTTCTAAATGAATGCAGAGTGAAGTGCAAATAATAATAATAATAAAATAAGAGAACTGTGTCTTGTCATGTAGAATCCAAGAGGGTCTGCACATAGATTCCATACCAAGATAATTGAAGTATTGGTGTCTTTCCTTCTGTCATTGAGCAAAGGGATTCATTTACACCAGTTTCCTTAATGCAGGTGCCCTTGGGTTTCAGATAGAAATGCCCCCACTGGGGCTCCACTTCACAGCCCTCTGGCTGGAAATTGTGTAAATAAGACTGCAGGGTCACCCTTCCTTTTTCGGCAGCAGTGTCCTTAATTAGTCTGTGACAGTCTTTCACATGAGCCTGCCCTGTTCCTGGGATCGTTTCTCACACATCCAAGACATCTGTGATGCGTACATAGGTGTTTTTGTATGTGTGTTTAAAATTATTCCAGGAGGTGCATATACTCAAGTGATGGGAAGGAACATCTCTGGGTGTGCCCAGAATCCTATAACTTAATCTGATCAAAAGATCTGGCTAGGTAGCTCCCTTGTAAATTGTAAGTGGTTAGTTTCAGAAGAACATTGTGCCCTCACCTGAGGTGGGCAGCTTGTTGAAAAGGGAGCTGTGTGCCTGGGATATTTTTATGTGATTAAATCCCATTATTTTTCTCCCACTGATCCCTTACTTGTCATTTCCCACAAGCAACATTGCTCCCTGCTGCATGTTATGGTTTGTGTTGGGCCAGGTGGAGAACACTGATACTCCGTTCTATCAGGCTGTCTGGCTTTGCAGGACTGCTGTGTTTCTGAGGTCAAGTTGTGAACCTGGCCTTGCTCCTGGGAGGACTAGAAAAATATGTTTCATAACTTCCCGTAGACCTATGCGGAGAGTAAGAAGGAAAACCGTGAAGCCCATAGGCTCAGTTTAGATGAGCTGTGAGGTTGGAATTCATCAAGCAGGAAAGCTCACTGTTGTTTAGGAAGCTTCCTTACCGTGAGGGGTCATGGCCATCGGTGCCCGGTCAGTCATAGCTGAGGGCATTGAGGGACAGAGTAATCATTCAGATAGCCCAGCAGGCGCAGACACACAAGTTGATAATCTGGAATCAACTTGCTGGAATAAAAACTTACTTCCCTTTTAAAGTTACTTCCATGCAGGGTTATTGATAGAATGAGTACCTGAATTCAGTTATGATATTGTATCCTTGTTCCACTGGAGGCAATTTGGTTTTTTTTTTTGTTTCTGTTTGTTTGATTTTTGAATGGGACAGAATCTTTGTTTTATACACTGGAGCACTAATGCCACAAAATGAATGAATGTCCTGAACCAGAGACCTATTCTCAGTAGAGTTGGGCAGGGATGCTGACAGTCTAGCTGAGAGATGCAATGGTGGCAGATCTTCTGTGAGGATGTAAACTTAATGATCTTTATGAATTTTGAGCAACTCGTAACTCTACTTCCTCACCCAAAGAAGCATTATGAAAAGATTGCTTCTAAATCCTTCAGACATTCTCTGCACTTGTGATAGATGCCATCCTCCTTACCTCGAGGCGTTGGAAATGAATGTGGGGGGGGGGGTTTGTTTTTTGTTTTTTGCAAGAGTTTAAAACGTATACTTTAAAAGGAGCAAATTGCATTTTCATGTTTAAGTTCATTATTTGCACTTGATGTGGTAAGATCCAAATGTGAAGAATTGCTTTTGACGTTATTTCTGTGTCTGCTGCATCCTAGGATCCTCGCATTATTATGCTGAAGTGCACCATCGCATGGAATAAATGTGATGTTGGAAACCTGGCGATATCATAAGATCGCATTCTATGTCCAGGCTGTTTCGGTTAGTTGTAACTTCTTCAGTTATTGAAACAGCTTAATTTAACTTAGTAATGACACAGTCAGTAAAATTGTGTGCAAGTATATGTGTCTTTTATGAAAAAATTATAATCTTCCAAGTTGTATCGGTTTGTTTAGAGGCAAAAAAACTTTTCTCTCTTAATGAAAAGGTAATTTTAACTTTCTTTAAAGCCCTGTTCTACCTAATCTGTGTCTTGAACTCTCACGTGTTATGTTATGAACTAAAAGTACATTCATTTCAAAGGTCTTAAATTATATGGCTGATTTCTGAATTCCAATTCAAATTTTCTGTCAGTAACTATAGTTTTCTAATTTTTTAATGGCCTTTCTTTAAAATAAGTTTTTATAGTTTGTGTATTTATGTGTGTGTGTGTGTACGTACACATGCACACATATCTGTATGTAGAACTGCTGCCAACCCTTTTCACCAAAGACCTACTGGTGCACCACTCCCTGTGTTGTGTTTAACCTGTTTCCAGCAGCTCAGAGAGATGGTATAAAAGTGAAATGAGGGCTTCCCTGGTGGCGCAGTGGTTGAGAGTCCGCCTGCCGATGCAGGGGACGCGGGTTTGTGCCCCGGTCCGGGAGGATCCCACATGCCGCAGAGCGGCTGGGCCCGTGAGCCATGGCCGCTGAGCCTGCGCATCCGGAGCCTGTGCTCTGCAACGGGAGAGGCCACAGCAGTGAGAGGCCCGCGTACCGCAAAAAAAAAAAAAAAAAAAAAAAAATAGTGAAATGAAAACCATGGAGCTTATATTGGAGTCTGATGTTTGAAACAGAGATATTAGAAAAGGATGGTTTTTGGCTTGGCTCCCTTTTTAGATGTAAATGCTGCTTCATTAGGACTTGGA